>NW_024582645.1:612261-655422 GCF_018398535.1 Haplochromis burtoni | reverse complement strand
TATCGTTGCCTAACATTATACCGGTATTACCGTGAACGGTATAATATGGCCCAGCCCTACTAGCAAGTCAAAGAGAGTTTTAGGTTAGACTTTCTGATCTTGTTTATTCTGATACTAAAACAACATTTAATAAGCAGTTAATACGCGTTTATTCTCAAATGAAAGAATGAAGATCCAAACCAGAAGGGGGTCTAACTTTGATATTGGGTCCACATCAAGAGTTTACAACTGGCATATCAAATGATATGAGATAATGCCGTGTTACAGTAAACACAGTACAGGAAACAGCCGGAGCACTGCAGGTTGAGCTGATTTGAAAAGACATTTCCAGTTGCAGAGCTTACAAAGTACTGCAGTGTTGATTCTGTTTTAACAACCCCACACTGTAGGTGATTTAGGTGACGGTGACTGATGTTTTTAAGCTTTTGTTCTCCAATAGAATCCACCCCTATCTCTGCACGGCCATCTTTGTGATGCACTGTTGTCATTATCAGTCGCTCCACACCTAAAGGAGTCACCTTAATGTCATTTGTTCAATTATTTATATTTCTGAAGAATCACTTATTCAGATTCCTCCAAAATTACCACCAGCTTTCCTTCCCATGTTAGCAATACACACTCACTGAAACGCAAAGTGTTTTGAAAGAGCACTTGCTGAGATGTAAAGAATACATAGACACGCACACTCGTTTTAAAGTGTGATCTAAAAAAGTAGTAAGATCACAACTTTAAATTGCTTTCTATTAGAGCAGGGCGATATGACCAAAAATATTTATCACGATATACATTTGAAAATTTGCGATAACGATATAACTGACGATATAATTGACACGAGACAAAATACTTTACAACTCCACAACTTTATTCGTGAACAAAAAAAAACAAAAACAAAACATCAATGTACTTTCACTTAAACAAGCAGCTGTTTTTTATGTGCATTAAAGTTATATAAAAAGTTAACATTGTAAATGCAAATTCTTTGCTGACAGTTTAACCAAAAGGCATTTCCAGTGGAAGTTGGCTGACATATCCTCAGCATAACCATGTATAATATTCACAAAACTTAAAAAGAGGTTATACACACACAATACCGTAATACTATGCTGAAGCACAGTACGTATCACTCCGCGAGGCTCCTGCCTATGGGATTTGTAGCTTAGCAAAGTTGTACTAAAACATTTGACTGTTTTTCGAGCGTCGTGTACGACATAAAATCGTTTCGAGGTCAGTAAACACAACCAGAATTCATACATAAGGCACACGGGATTATAAGGGGC
This sequence comes from Haplochromis burtoni, assembly GCF_018398535.1. Lineage (NCBI taxonomy): Eukaryota > Metazoa > Chordata > Actinopteri > Cichliformes > Cichlidae > Haplochromis > Haplochromis burtoni. The sequence continues at coordinate 654,145 of NW_024582645.1, read as the reverse complement.
ACTGTCGATTTTCAGAAAAATCGAATGATTGATTTTAAGTGTGCTGTATTTTCCAAAAAACACAGTAATAACGACGGCCCGCTAGCATGCGCCACCAAAATAGTGCTTTGTTGTGTATCTGACGGACGAAAGCTAAACCAGTTCCACATCACTGAAGTTGCAGCATTTTTACAAACCAATTCTGGTTCATCGGTTTCATTCAACGATCTGCTTTCGCCTTTCTCATTCTCTGTCGCCGGCACCCTTTTTCTGCCATGTGCGTATGAAAACAAAGGCACTGCGCATGCACGTTTTACCCATATTCTATCGCAATATTTCATTTTCCTATCGTTGCCCAACATTATACCGGTATTACCGTGAACGGTATGATATGGCCCCGCCCTACTTTCTATGTCAAACTGACAAACTAAAACAAATATGTTTAATTTGTAGATATTTGTAAACAAAATGTCATGTCATTAAAATCTTGAATACATTTTATAAAAAAGATTCCAAAGAGTGATTTAGGATTTATATAGACACGATGAAAAACAAATGCATATGTTGCTTGTATATCATAGAGATGGACAATTTTCCTGTTAGCTTAGGACATAAGGGTGCAGGCTTTGAGGTGGTCACCTTGTGTTTACAGTGCAGACCGCTTTAACAGGTGGCAAATTTGCACATCCTTTTTGCATATCCTTTTAACAGTGCCCGTCAGATGTTTTATGGAATTGACTGTTTATGCACATTTAATTAATTAGAATCAGTGAAACGTTTCATCTTTGCTACTACAGTGTCTTTGGTCCTTGCTGGTTTCTAGGTAAGAGGTCATCGATAATAATTTATTGATGTGCGACCCAAGGACATATGATGAACTCGGAGTGCAGAATGCAGCACCAAATAGTGTCCGTTTTATCTGCATGACAAACCTTTATTTATTTGAATTTAGGGCTGGGCGATATGACCCAAAATTCATATCTCGATATTTTTTAGCTGGATGGCGATGTACGATATATATCTCGATATTTTTTTTTTAAGCCATAAAGTAAGAACAAAAAGAGAGTTCTTAGTCAAAGCTGTGTCCCAGATGTCACACAGGCACTTTTATTAACATACAGCACAGATGTACATGAAAAATTACTCAAAAATAAATTATGAGCATTCATTAAATAATAATGCTCCATAAATAAAAGAAAACAAGGTTGTTTTTGTGCTAAACAAAGAGCTCACAATTGTGCAGTCAAAATGTAAACTAAAAGACGCTGAGCGTAATAACAAAGACAGACAGATTTCACAGCTGCTCTGTTCCCAAGTTTTACTGTGTGACTGATAGCCTGGAGTTTGAAATCCGCTTCATAACCACGTCTCTTACAGGTGCCATTTATGGACTTTATACACACACAATACGGTAATATTACGTTGATGCACAGTACGTATCACTCCGCGAAGCTCCTCGGTAGCCGTAATGCGCCGACAATCTGTCAAGCGGTGCAGCTCCGTAGCTTACCAAAATCGTACTCAAACATTTCTTGACCGTTTGCTGAGCGCCGTGTACCACATAAAATCGGTTCGCGGCCATCCAGCACAACCAGAATTCATACATAAGGCGCGCTATCAACTTTTGAGAGAATGAAAGGATTTTAGGGTTAGCGCTGTTAGCTCGTTAGCGCGGTTAGCTCATTAGCATGTTTAGCACGTTGACGCCGTCCAGCCCCACGCATGGGACGATGCGCAGTAACTCGTTAACGGAGATTTGCCGTGTCCGTCTTGTCGCTGCCTGCACGTGAAGCGATGGGGGAGGAGGGGGAGTTGTCTTCAGTGAAGGCGAGGCGGAGTAACGTTGCGTAGAGACAAAAGTGGACGAAAGAGAGGCAAACTTGCGGCTCCACAACTATAATTATAACGTAACATAGACTATATCGATATAAAGGATATTGTCACATCTTATATCTCGTATAAAAATATATCGATATGTTTTAAAAACTCGATATATCGCCCAGCTCTATTTGAATTGTAAACATGGTTATTGCAAATCACCGATCACAACAAAAACCTCCAGTCTTAGTCTGTGTGATGCTTTAACAGGCAGGTTGCTGGTTAAATTTGATTTGAATGTTATATGCGTGTGTGTAGCATCATGATGAAGGAGGTGTGATCAGTGGTCTTGTTTGATCTGGTTAAAAATAAAGTTGAGTTGGGCTTTTTCTGCAGCGGGTTGAGTTGTAGGCACAGGAAGCCGGCAGTTAAAAATCACAACTCTGCCGTCATCATCCAAAGTGCTGCTTGTTGTCAGCGGCGACTGTGTGTTGCCAAGGCTCCTAGTTGGAGAAAGGTCGCTTCATTGAAGTTTTAACTGGTTTCCATGGTTTCAGTCGTGATGATGGTGGTTCCAGACCCCAACCACCAATTTTGAATGCGAGTGATTTACCATTGGCTATGGTCTTTGTCTGCCATGAACAAAGTGCGCTTCTATTATCAGACGGACTGGGTCCTTGGTTTCTTTGTCATTGAAATAACTGCAAAGTGTCATGATAGGTACACGGTGCTGTGTGGCACACCCTGACCTGTGTGTTTCTTAGGGAAGCAGGCCTTTCCCCATGTCCTTCTGTCCTTTTTCCTGTGTTGTCCCCCTTTTCCTCCCCTGTGCTCTTGGTAAGAAACAAGCAAGAGGAAGGGGGCCGACAGGATGGCAAGCGTTAGGTAACAGGCCTAATGTACTGTGTAACAATTTCACTCACTCCCTCAGTACACTCACACACAGCTCTCAAAGATACAGCAATCCTTCTCGCTTTCTCACAGACACACATACACATGCCCGAATGTGATTTCATTTGGGTGAGTAATACGACAAAGGCTACGTTTCTGCCTGACTTATTTTCCTGCCCTGTAGTTGTCTTCTCCCGCGTCTCAGTGAATCTGCAGCTTCAAAAGAGGAAGAACACGCACCAGAATGTGTGTGACTGTGCGGCGCATGTTTGAGGGCACTCGAGGCTTCGTCAATACGATCACATTGTGTTCCTGTCGAATTATAAAATCAGCTACGGCTCTGCCTCAGAGTGCATGCAAAGTCCCTGTTCTGTAGCATCTTACCTGTATGATGGATAAAGCTCTCACACACAGGGCTTGTAGTTGGCACTGGTCCTAGTAGAAGAAAGGCTACTGCATTTAGTTGTACTGGTTTCTATATCAGTGGAACCATCAGCTCAACATCAGGCATTATCAGGAGAAATGTGTGTTGTTTCTCCAAGGACAAGTCTAATGGTTGTGTGCAGACAAACCCAAGGAGAAATTTTGCTTCATGTTACATGTGTGAATACAGTTTATGGAGTGTTTTTGGAGCAAAGGGAGAACTACTAACTTCCAGTTACTGGTTGCACTTTGGAAATGGGTGAACGACTCAGTAACATACTTTCAGAACTTAGCAGGAAGTAAATGGTAAATGGCCTGTATTTGTATAGCGCTTTATTAGTCCCTAAGGACCCCAAAGCGCTTTACACATCCAGTCATCCACCCATTCACGCACACATTCACACACTGGTGATGGCAAGCTACATTGTAGCCACCTGGGGCGCACTGACAGAGGCGAAGCTGCCGGACACTGGCCCCAATGGGCCCTTTAACCACCACAAGTAGGCAACGGGTGAAGTGTCTTGCCCAAGGACACAACGACCGAGCCTGTCAGAGCCGGGGCTCGAACCGGCAACCTTCCAATTACAAGGCGACCTCCCAACTCTTGAGCCACGATCGCCCAGTGATTACTCCTTTACTCCCTTTTTTGCTTTGATGGTCACAGATTTGCATAGGTTTGTGTCTTTGCATAGATGGTCTAAGTAAATGCCAGGAGGCAGCTTCTAGAGCTGAAAAATAAAGCCGATGCAAAAATGCCAAAAACTTGAGTTCCCCAGGTGTTGCTTGAAGTCAGCTCCAAAGGTCTGTCACTGTAGACTCCAGTCTTATAATGCCCAAGTTTACATCATTAAAAAGCATATGCACAGTTACTATTCAACACCAAAAATTACTATTGGATTAGATGCTCATTTGCAGTGGTTTTGATGCCATCAGTGCCATCTTTGCCTCTTCCACTTGAGACACAAGTTCACACAGTAGCATTACACACAGACCCACCCCTCACTAGCAGCTGAACTAAGTGAAGTTCACAACACTTTTATAGAATATATGAGATGTCAATAAGGCTCTCATTTCACCAGCATCGAAGCATTTAACAGCTATCAGAATCTGCTTTACTGGCCAAGTATGTGTCCAAATACAGGAAATTGGGCTCTGTTTTGTTTTCTTGTTCTCAATATAAACAGACAGTAAAGACAGTAACATGTTTAGCGTATTTATATGTGCAGTGCTGCAGAGAGAAATGATGTTAAATAAAGGATGGATAACTGGTTACTATATTTGCAGTAAATACATGGGAAGTTCACAGTATGTTCAACATGCACAATGGTGTACACATGCTAAAGTTAGCTTTTCACTATCAATCACCCACACTAACTGTCTGTTAAGTTATCATTAAGGTAGCAGCTAGTGGGTTTAGGTCGTAAAAAAACACCCAGTAACGTTAGTTTTGGGAGCTATGCAGCAAACATTATTAATCCCACCCTTGTGAAAAGTTAATAGCATAATTTAACAGGACAGTACAATTACTTGCATGTAATTGGTGTTACATTTCTTCCAGTAATTAGCAGTTTTCTGTGCCTTGGCCAGCATATGTGTCTTTGTATGGCACCTGTTCAGTTTTTGACTGCAGTCTTAGTATGTATGATGCTGTAACAAGCAGGTTGCTGGTTAAATTTGATTTGAATGTTATATAGATGTGTCTGTATGTTTGTAGCATCCTGATGAAGGACGTGTCGTCTCCACTTTTAATGCTAAAGAAAGATTGTTGTTGAGGCTTCAAAATGTGGAGTCCAAAGCCACCGGGGATGGCATGGTCGTTACCTCCATCTTTTGTGCTGTCTATGGTAATCAGGCACATTGAAAACTGCGTTTAGCTGAGCATGCCACAAAAGACTTGCTGCTCTGGACTATTCAAGTCTACTGTGTAGGTGTTGCAAGTAGCAGTTATAGTCATAGAATGCTGCTGCAAAACTATGACGGGTCAAATTAAATTGGATATTAATTTAATAATAATATTTTTTAAGACATTAAAAAAAAGAAGCTGATAGTGGCCACTTACTCTGAACATTGCCAATCCCCAAGCTGATCGTTCATTCGAACAGGCCTAATGCAGACTGATGCTGTTTCAGGTGGCGTCTCCTTGTAAAGTATGCATTAATTCCAATTTCTACTTCTGATATAAAAATGTCATTAATAAAAATCGAATAAAATAGTTATTAAGCTTCGGAGGAGTGGTTCTTGTGATGTCTGTGTTCATCAAAGCTCAGTGGTGAATGCTACTCACGATGAGGTATTTCTATCTCACAGAGTTTAGTCACCATAAAATGCCTGCTTTGCTATTTAAGAAGGGGAAAAAGCTGCCAAATTGGCAGATGAATGTGATGTCCAGTTTTTTTTCTCTGCGCTGTAGCATGTCCCCTTTCTTGTACTTTCAGCTCAACACACTCAGCTGAGTCATTTCGACACATTTACTCATACAAGTGCACAACACACCAGTAAAACACCTCTGAAAGGCATTGTGCTGCTGACTCATTGTGCCTGTAACATCAATGTGCGTGCTCATGCCTAGCACAGCCAGAGCAACGCCATTTGTGCTGACCTGACGTGACCTTATGTCTTTGTGACATAAGCATGCAAGACTCAGACTCAGTTTTATAGTGTTTATATTTGAAAATATGAGATTTAACAGCAAACATTGGATGGCAGGTTATCAGTTGAGCTGGGGTTTTTGTGTGCATGTGAGTTAAAACGCCTTCACATGCTGATGTGGGTTAAGCCTGAGCATTATTCCCTCTGTGGGTGTCGTAATCTGTGTCTGCTGTCGATGAAGGTTAACCTCATACAGTTTAACACCACACCATTTTGTGTGTGTGTGTGTGTGTGTGTGTGTGTGTGTGTGTGTGTGTGTGTGTGTGTGAGAACACAGATGAGCACACAAGATGCACTTTCCCAGGCTTCCCACTGTAGACATTACACCATAAACCAAGTTCTGCTTTTTAGAATCATAGTTGAGTCATGCATGGATGTTTTCAAGTTCAAGTCCTAAAGGATCCTGAAAGCTACGCGAACAGGCATCACAGAGCATAGCTCGTCTTTCATGTTATCTGTAGGTTCTCTATAGATATGTTGTCAGGTATTTCCCTGCACTCTCTGTTTGTTTGTTTTTAACAGAAGATGATGCCAAAAACATGCTTGAGGGTAATTTAAAAATGGTGTCATCAAACAGTTTTTCCAGTAGAGATGCTCTGACTGGCTTGCTTGTAAACCCCTCAGCGCTGTCCAGACACATTCGTGTTAGCTTAATTGGCGATTCTGAATAGTTTGTGGTTGTCTTGTTGATAAAGTGCTTGAAGTGTGGAGAATAAGAACAGTATGAATGTATGGTTAAATGTGGCGTGTAGTCTAAAGTGCTTTGCGTGGTCAGCAAGACTGTTTCAATTTACTGTAGCAGAATACACTTCTTGACTGAGCAGACGTCGGTGTGGAAGTCAAGCAGTCTTGAGACTAGCACATTAGCACCAGAGAGAACAATGGAGAACCGAAGCCGAATGCCACCTACACCTCAGCCGCACCAAGCCGAAAACTGACAAGGGCGAGAGACTGCCTGAGATCCGCAGACAAAGGCATTTACAGGCAACCATTAATAGAAGATTAATAAAAGCTTCCACAGTTTCACCCGCGGAAACCTTTTACGACTTTTACTTCCTCAAAGATAGACCTTGTTGACCAAAGGCATGCGAGGTTAGTGTTTCAATTCAATATAGATGCATTGATTGTGTTTATGGTCGCTCATGTCAGTTAATGCCGGGATAAAAAATTGGCTGCAGGAATCCAGTGTTATTTAAAATCCAGGATAACTTCAGACAATTTTAGTCTCTTCAGAGTTGTTCTGATGGGTTGCACACTTGGAAAATGTTGCTAAGTGATGCCCAGTTCCTCTCACCTCAACACAGCTGTCCAGTCCCAGTGTAAAGTGGGTTTAAAATGCCATATTGATCGTTTTTGGCAGCTTACAGATAATGCCCATCTTTGATGCACACTATCTAGTGTGATCAGGGCATGAATCCAGCCTAAATGCAGTTATCTTCACAGTGTCTTGGGCAAAAATGTTGACTTGATGGTATTTTCAAGAATCACAGTGAGGGTGTTTTCCGTAACTTGGAAAAAGCTGATTTATGGTTTTCTGTGTACACAGTTTCTTAGAAATGAGCAGCATGACAGAGATCGTGGCCCATAGTAGATGTACAGTAATACACAAGATAAGACAGTGTAATGTTTTTCCATAAATAGTGCATTGCTGAAAATGAAGGCATTTTTACTGTAACTGCTAACCAATGACAATGAGATTTCCCCGCCACACAACAGCAACCACAAACACGTGTGCATGAGGGCAGGCATGTTTCACAGCAAAGATGGAGTACAAGAAATGCGCTGTGGTCTTTAAATTGTTGTTGCAGCAGTGTTTACTTCAGTCCTTCTTGTGTCTGTGTTGGTGTCCACTGTGTTTATGCAGGGAGACATTTAAGAGTCACTGTGTCATTAACTTGCGTATAAGCTCCTAACAAGCTCCCAATAATCTCAGTCCTGCTGTCCTCTATACGGTAGCCGAGTCGTTGTTGTACAACTGAAACCGCCAATAAAGGAGAGTGATAAGATTTGGATGTACTTTACATCTTAGCTTATTACTGAGTTTCTTATAACGGAATGATGATGTTTAACCTTTACTGAGCTGCATGTTACAAGTTCATTTAACAGTGGACGCAGTGAAATAACTTAAATGAAATAAAATCAAAAGCGTAGTTTTTTGTATCTACATGAGCACCAACTTTTATTTACTGTTGTTATTAGTTGGGAACAGTTACTTTGAAACGCACATCCTAAAATATTTGGGTATAGAAAGTACTCTTCCTCCAGCTCTGAGTCATGAATGGTGCTTTACACTAAATACTAAAGGAGCCATTTCTTGAACACTTCGTGGTTACTGTTGTGTTCTCCGAAACTTGTCTGTGTCTGTGTGTAGTAACGGGTCCAGACTCCTCTTCTGGGCATCAGCTGCTCGGACATGGTGCTGTGTTGAGGTCACTGTCTTGTGATCAGAAGGGCTATATGACACTTCGTCTCATTGCAGCTGGCCTCCCAGGAGAGTGTGCGTGTGTTTGTGTGTGTCTTCCTGTGTGTGTGAGAGAGAGAGAGAGAGTGCAGGTATTTTGGCAGAAATAGCCATGGAAATTGGATCAAAGCAGATGAAAATCCCAAAACTGCTTCGGTACACAAACTCTAGTGAAGGTTGAAACTGAACTTTACAGACATGCACTTGTCGCATGCTTGGCAGTGGAGTCGAGCTTAGAGCTAACCTCACCTCAGGGCAAGTTGGTTAACCTGTTAACACAATAAAATGAACATACTCTACTAGCTGTGCTAATCTCAAGCAATGAAAGCTGCTCAAGGGAAAATTCGGGAAACTAATATTTAAGAAAACGGGGAATTCAAAAAGGACAGCTCTTCGTTATCACCTCTCTGCAATGAACCTCATCCACCAGACAAGATGGGGAAAAAGCACGTCTTACAGCAGCTAAAACCAAACAACAACAGAAAGTAACTGAATTTTTGGTATGAAAACCAGATCTCATGCACCCTGTGCTTAACTCCGTACCCCATGAAAGCTCACTAGGAGTAACCCTTGAATCTCTTTTCTCATCTGATCAGATTTTGTGTCATTTCAGACCTGCTTATAGAACAAAATGACTCTGTGTGCATCAGAGGTTAGTGAGGGAGGTCTTTACCTATACAGCTACCCTTGGAAAAACCCAGAAACAATTGTAATGGTTGCCAAACCATGTGTTTATTGATATATACTGAGGTCTCAGAACTAAGGGTACAGCAGCAGTCATCAGATGTCTTTATGGGATAAAGAGTTAAACCATGTTGCAGCCATGTCTTACTTCCTGCAAGGACACATTCAGTTTTTATACTCTTAAGATATTACTAACCGAATAACTGGAAAAAGTCTCCTGTCATGGGCTGGATTTTGTCTGTGCTGAGAGAGAGAGACAAGGCTCCAGAGCGGGACCAATATGATCTGGAGTTTTCTGTCAAATGTGACTAAATGTTTTCTTTTGCTTCACTAGTACAAATGACATTTAGCAGACGCGTGTATGTGTGTCTAACATTATACATTTGTTTTTTCCCGCCCGCTAACATTCTCTATAGAGTTGTTCTCTCTCTGCCTCTGTGTATCTGCCACCAATATTTCTCTTCACTTAATACTAAATATTCAGTGCAAGGCATGTGTGAAACCGCACCCTTTACTCATTCCTCACAACCTTAAAACATGTTATAACTGCCTCTGGACCTGAAAGGCTTAAGGGGACTGGGATTGCTGTATGCTGGACCTACGCAGAGCTTTGCAGGCTGGTCTGTGGGCTACTTCTCGTGTGTGTTCGTGCTGTTGTTGTTCCTATCAGGGAGAAGACTGAAGTCATAATGGGGGGCTCCACTGCAGCCACTCTCAGTGCTTCCCATGATGCTTTTTGAAACTTTGATTATTTTTTGTATTTCTTGCTCATTGTGGTAAGCTCCAGTCACTCCCTTCCCGTCCAAATCCACTTCGCAATCGGCATTCTGTACATGATAGTTGGACTACATGCTGCTGGGTTTTATGGAGGACAGCACGCAAGCAAATCTGCATAGGTTGCTTTCCTCAAACTCTTCACCGTGCACAGCCAAATGCCTGTGCAAACAGACACGAATGTGTTATCATGAATTCCGTCTCAGCCAAGATCAACATCATGGTTGGAGGTAACTGGTATCTTTGCTCTGTCCTTGGAAACGTATCTTGATCCAGCATCTCACTTCAAGCCAGATCCTACCGTATAAAGGAGAAAAATGACTGTGTGTCTTTAGGAAAGAATGGCTTGTCCTTTGTTAGTTTTTTTGTGACTGAGATATTTATTTTGATGTCCCATATGCTACTACTGGAAAAAGAACAAGTTAAATTTACAGGATGCCTTAGTGTGTATGAGAACATGGAGAAAAGGGAATACTTCAAATTTATTTTTGTGGTGCCAAAAAATGAATAATCTTCCTCTCTTCCTCTTTTTGGGGTATGTCATTGTTGTATAATTGTACTTGCTGCCCTGTTTCCACCTTTTCACAAGGTCTCGCTGCCCCCCAAAGTGATAATAATTGTGCTCATTCTCGTGTGATCCAGATGTCCTGTTGATACCGTCCAGAAGATGCAGAGGGGAGCAGTTACGTCAACAAGGCTTGACGATGGCCAGTTCTAACAATAGATTTCCAGGGCTTAAAATACCTCGTAGACTCACACGTTCCAAACAGATGCTTACATACATGAGAGGGGGGGTGATTTTTGTTTCAGTCTTGTTTTGATGCTCTGTAAAATTATCTATTTAAACTAAACAAACATGGTCAATCAGGCTGGATAAGTCAACTGTTTTCATTTAATTAGGAATTTTGTTTTTCAAGCTTCTTTTATTTTTCTTTAACCAATTTAAGATACTCTTAGTATATCTCGCGACTATTAGAACTGAAATAGCAGTTGTGTATGTGGGGCTCAGTGCTGTTATCAAATAAAGTGTGATTTTAAAAAAAACAACACCAACTCTGCCCACCTGACACGTTGTTTTTGTAAGTTGCCAAATTTAGTGAACACATGAACTCTACCAAGTGCCAATGTTTGTCACAGTTTGTACAATACCTTTGAAAGGAAAGTTCACACACCAATGCACCATATAAGCTGGATGAATGCCACACTTGCTGCCCTGTGCTCTCTCAGGAGCCCCTACGTCCGCTCTTCCTCACTTCCCCTTCCTGTCTGCTCCAGGAAGTTGGCCTTGCCAGGCTTCAGGTGGCCTCATCTTCATGGCTAAAAGGAGTACTCGAAATAGTACTTCACAGAATTTGACAAATGAGTTGGTGTGTGAGTGTGTGTCTGAGTGTGTGTGTGTAATCACAGCATAGTTTTCATGTACTCTGTCCACACTTGTCTAGCAGAAGCAGAAGCTGTGTTTTGGGGCATCCCCATTAGCTTTGCTTGATTAAGTCATTAAAGTCATCTACCCACTCCTAAGTGGCGGAGCAAAGCTCCTGTCACAAATTATCACAGTCCGCATTGCCGGAGCTATTGTCGAGGGGCTCAGCAGTTACGCAAGCATTACGCTTGCAGTCGAAGGTCACGGTGTGGGTCACGTTATCCAAATAAGCTGGAAATCAGGAATAACACAGTCTGACAGCACACTTGCCGACCAATCACCTCAAGAAGTGTCGGTGTCCCCTGTTAGTTTTCATTTTTAGTTGTCTTTAAGTTATTTTTTTAAATGGGTAAAGTCTCCCGGGCTGCATGCCCTTAGTCCCTTTGTTGGTAATTTACTTGGCTTGTTACTGTTCTTTGATTATTGTGTCATCACAGCAATATTGTTAAGACACTGTGACTGTGCCCTAGATGTGTTGTCTGTAATTTAGGTGTCGGCAAAATACTGTTGTCATGAGTGCTTTAGAGACATAAGAGCTGACAAACATATTGTATGTTTTAAAACGCATTCTCTCCTCCTCTGCTAACCGTTATTGTTTCTGCTTTTTTTCTCTGTCTTCTGTACTCCGTGTTTCTTTTTTTAAACTCACCCTCTTCACCACTTCACCATCTCTCTTTCTCCCATCATTCATCTCCTTCCATCTCTTTTTTTCTCGCGTCTCTGTCTCCAGGTGGCTATAAAAATAGTGGATAAGACCCAGCTGGACGAGGAGAACCTGAAAAAGATCTTCAGAGAGGTGCAAATCATGAAGTTGCTGAAGCACCCCCACATCATCCGCCTCTACCAGGTACACAGTCACTCTCACCCACAGAGCCTTTTAACACATCTCTGCTCACTTCTTCCACCCGGGACCTGTGGCCAAATGTGAGCAAATAGATGATTGAAGTGTAGAAGAATCCAGATGTTACCAGACATTGTTTTCTGGGGGTGTTGACAGTTCAATTATAAAATGTACCTGGAAAAGTCTCAAAAGTATTGGAGGGTGTGGGGGGAAGTGGGGGGGCAGTACAACTACAACCTTCTGCCCAAAACCTCACTCTAGTGAGACTCGGTGATAGAAATTTAGAGGTGAGAGTTTTGTTTGTTTTCATACTTTTCCAAGTGTATGAGGATTGTAACACCCTATCAGTGTCCCAGCACCTGATCTGAAATAGCCCCCAGCAATTTGAAGGCACGCTTTTTTATCACGTTACCATAAATTTTAACAATCTGATCCTCACACACGCATAGGTTGATCAGTACACTTAAGTACATGGCTGTTTTTGTTCTATTTACATCTTTCTTGTTTGTATGCCAAACCATGCTTAGTCATTCAGTTATGTAACGCATGAACTGCCCATGACTAGATGTTGGCCTGTGAGAGGGTCTGCAGGTCCTGGTTTTTATCATTTGTTTATATCTTTAGGTGATGGAGACGGAGAGGATGATCTATTTGGTAACAGAGTACGCTAGCGGTGGAGAGATATTCGGTAAGGGAGTCCCCCACTGTCACCTTATAATGTAGATTCTCTGTCGTTGACTTTCTCTTACTTTGATTTTTAAATGTGTCAACATACATAAAACAAAATTGTAATCTAATTACAGAGTGCATCCAGGTCCTGTAAAAGTTATAGGTAAACACAGACTGAAACGTTTTGTGTTAAATTCAGGAACTTTTTCCACACACAGTACCGCTGCTTTCACGACTGCACTGTGATCACGTAATGCAGCTGTAGCATTTGGGCTCTGCTACTTTGGAACTCCAAGCTGATTTTAAATGCTGATCTAAGTGGGCTGATATCAGCTATGAATAACTGTGTTATTAAGTAAAATCTTTCTTTTTTTAATAACTTCTTTAAGCTTTTCTCTTTTTTAATATATGTGTAAAAACAGCTAATGGGGAGTAGAAGCATTATCTAACAGTTGAAACTTAATGTGGGGGAAAAAACAAAACTGAAATTCAATGTGTTCAGAGGGGAAAGAGGTTCAGTTTAGTGCTTCACTGCCAGAAAGTCTGATGAAAAAGGTAATGGTGATTAAAGGGGGCCTTTGCTAGCTAGTCTCAGACGTGGGAAGATGCAAGTTTAAGACTAATTGTGTATTTTACTAAACAATGTTAAGTCAGTGCTTGGAAATGCAGATAAATCAAAATAACATTGAAGACCATTAAGGACAACATCAAGATTTTTCTCTTTAATAAACACAAGTTTCTTAACGTCAGTCAAAAGCTTTTATTTTACTTTGATTTACATTCAACATGAACATTAATGTGTTTGATGTGTTTCCAATGTAGCTTTGGTATTAAATGTCCTTTAAAGTGGAATTAAAAAGGTTTTAGAGTCTAATTTATTTAAATCTGCAGACTCTCTGTAATTAAAATGAAAGTTTTTCCTGTAAAAATGAAATGAAATTCCCTCTCTGTGCTTTAAAATCCCAGATCCCACCAAAGCTGTACACTTTAATGTTCTCCTGGCCAGTCTTGGGAATTAATTTAAGGACATTTGTAGCACAGGATCTTGTACATGAACAGGTAGACAGTAGAAACACTGTGTTCCCTTCCTATATCCAGCAATTGTGTTTTGTTTGGATGTACAGACCACCTGGTGGCTCACGGACGAATGGCAGAAAAAGATGCCAGGAAGAAGTTCAAGCAGATCGTGGCAGCGGTTCATTTCTGTCACTGCCGCAGCATTGTCCACAGAGACCTGAAGGCAGAGAATCTGCTACTGGACCACAACCTCAACATCAAAATCGCAGGTGTGTGCGCGCACGTGTGTGTTTGCACTGAAGAGCGAATGGGTGGGTAGGTTAAATTTAGTGGTGGATGTGGATGCAGGCAAGTGTCAGCATGTACTTAGGGAGCATTTTTCTGTTTTGAACAAAATGTTTACTCTGTCAAGGCAACTGGTGAGATTAAATCAACCTCTTGTCTGCCCTGTCAGATTTTGGTTTCAGCAACATGTTTTCTCGAGGCCAGCTATTGAAGACATGGTGTGGCAGCCCTCCCTATGCTGCTCCTGAATTATTTGAGGGAAAGGAGTATGACGGTCCCAAAGTAGATATATGGGTGAGTCGACTTTTAGGTACGCAGAAGGCCCTGCTGGGCTCAAACGTGGGGTGTGGCTAGCTGACTTGAATGTTCCAGGTACGGCTGAATTGAAAAGAAAAAGAAAAACACAGACGACCACATTTCTTAAATAATACACAGAGCTCTGGAAAAAATTAATAAATGAATGGTTTTCAAATTGTTCAAAGTGATGTGCTCACAGCTGTTTTCCCTCTCCTCTGTGTAGAGCTTAGGTGTTGTTTTATACGTGCTGGTGTGCGGCGCCCTGCCCTTTGATGGCAGCACTCTACAAAATTTGCGGGCACGTGTCCTCAGTGGAAAGTTCCGCATCCCTTTCTTCATGTCCACAGGTGGGACTGCAGTCAACTCTTATTCTTCTCCATGTTTTTAATCAGACAAAACAAATTTACCTTTGTTCCGCGTGACGTACTCGGTAAAGACTTTTAACAGCTGCCGCTGAAGTCCAAGCCTGGCCAGCTTTTGATTTTCAAAAGTTTCTTTTGGAAAAAGCATTTTATGTTGTATGAGAGGAAAGAATAAAATTGGACTAACAGAAACTAAATTAATAAATGAATAATTATCTCTTTTTTTTGAACAATGCAAATCATTTTAGCCTTTTCTGATCGTTTGTCACCACATGAAAGATTTAGGCTTATTAGTTAAATATTTGAACTATTATACTCTGATATAAATGCATATCATGTATGCTTATGTGTTGTTACAGACTGTGAGTACTTAATTAGACACATGTTAGTACTGGAGCCCAGCAGACGGTTGACCATGGAGCAGATCTGTAAGAACAAGTGGATGAGACAGGGGGACCCAGACCCAGATTTTGACCGGGTGAGACCTTTTTAAAAGGATTTCACAAAGTCATTCTTTCTGTTCTTCGTGTGTGTGCGTGTGTGTGTGTGTGCGCGTGCTTTTTTTCTGTTACAGTTTCAGTATAATATGTTGATTTGGCAAAACTCTTGCCAGAAAGCAGAGTTTTTGCAAAAATGACTCACCCCATCATTTAGTGGCTACTCTGTGTTACACGAATAACATATTTAATTTGCCAGATAATTTGGTTGCACTAAAGATGATTGAAAGCTGGATGAGAATGAACCCCAGAGTTATTAAGTATTATGTTAAATATAGTTACTGTCAGGCACCAGTTAAGCTTAACAGCTAGCCTTGAACTAGCCCTCTTTAATCCCTTTGCAAGGAATCATTCATTTAAAGTTACTTTGCATCATTAGGAACTGAACATGCACATTATCTAAAAATGTTAAACTCATTTATAAAAGTTAAATTTATAGTTCAGCTTTAGATAATGGTTTAACAACATGAAAGAACGTACTTTTTATAAACATTTATAAACATTTATGTCTTTAACTTTGGTAATGGTTAATAAGTAGTTTGTGGTTCATCAAATAAGCCTTTTTATGGATGGTTATAAAAGTGTCACTGGTCTTTGCAACACCTGTTTTTAAGAGATTATACAGATGAGGACAGAATTACTGGCTCCCCTATCAACATTTTGGAGAACTATTTCCCAAGTGCTCTTAAACAGATGAAGGAATTTTTACCACAGGTTTTCCAAACTTCCTATTTGTTTTGGAAACTTAATTTTATTTTGCACACAGAATCAAAGTTATTTCATAAAAACCAAAAACTACCAGGCTCAGAATTATTGTACACTTACAATAATAATATTAGCGATGACCCAGACTCAGTTTTGCTGCTGACTACACAAGGTTTTCTTTCTGAATCTTCACATATCCTTCTTTCTTTATGATTCCTTCCATCTTGATGAGATTCCCTATTACAGACCAACTGGAGCATCCCCACAGCATAATACTCCCACCATTGTGTTTCACTATGGGGGGAGTAAACGCCCATCTCTATGGGATAAAAGCTCTAGCTTCATGTCATCTGACCAAAGGACCAATCTCCAGCATCCATCCATCCATCCATTCACTTCCGGAGTACCCAGAGGGAATCCATGCAAACACGGGGAGAACATGCAGACTCCACACAGAAAGACCCCAGTCTGATGGTGGAATTGAACTCAGGACGTTCTTGCTGCAACAATGCTAACCACCGTGCTGCCCAATGCGGAATATTTCTCTGTGTTGTCTTTAGCATACTTCAGTCTGACTTCAAGGTGTCTCTAAAAAGAAATCAAGTTTTTCTTGATCTGCAAACCAGTTCATTCATTATGTTCAGGATTCTAGAGATTTTCTTGTTTAAGACTACAATTCCAGTCTTGGATAAGCCATTCACGAGTTTCTTTGGCTTCCTACCTCCGCCAGGCTCGTTCTGTACTGTGTGGCTGTCGATACTTCTCACTCCAGTTCTTGACACTTGGAAACTCTGTGATACATTTGAATATCCATCTCCTGCTTTGTGAGCGTCATCGGTTCTTTTTCTCAAGTCTAAACTGATTTCCTTTGTTTTCGACATGATACTTTCTCACTGACAGCTCAAACTGTCACTGAAGTTTTTATACTGTGTGTAAATGGGAAAATAACACTCATTTTAACTTTACAAAATGTCATCATGGCAGTGGTTTATGCTCTGGCTCAATAAAATGGTCAGTTTTTAGGGGTGGCTAATAATATAGACCTCGGTTATTTTCTAAAAATAGAAATAATTGATTATTTCTAAAGAAAACTATGATTTTTTTTTTTTGTTGTTGTTGATTTTTTTTTTTTAAAGAAAGCCTTTGGAAACATATAGCCAAAAACTAATTTTGTCCTCACCTGTACGTTTGTAAATCACAAGACTGTGAACCTGAAAGCTGTAGTTTATATTCCAGTACTCACCTTTTGGTTTTGGTTTCACTGTCTGTTTGCTTTCACTTGCTGTTAGGTTAGGTTGCGTTCAGGGACCAAATCTACTTGGTTATTTTAGGGGGAAAAAACCCACTGGGTTAAGATATACTGATCTTTTGACTTAATGTCAGTATCTGTAGCTGAGCATATGAGGAGGAGTAATGAAAACATGATCAGAAACCACAGTGATCGTTAAAAATTCATACTATAATGGATATGTAGTGTTATGGGTGTGGATGTAATCAGAATGCAATTATCATCTCTTTTCAGCTGTAATTACACATAAAATAATTCACACTTCATAAAATCTTGACTTGTTTAACACAAGCTAATGACATAAATCAACTTAAGTTTTGGCCTCACTAATAAATTGTGAATGCTTTGATCATTATTGTTGTTTAATAGCAGCAATTATTTGCAGTCTGTAAAGCGTTGCCATGTTTTCCCACTCCCTTCCAGTTAATAGCGGAGTGTGAGCAGGTGAAGACGGAGAGAGAGATGGAGCTCATCAACGAGCAAGTGCTCATGGCCATGTGTGAGATGGGCCTGGACCGAGAGCGCACACTTCAGGTGGCGAAAAGTTTCATCTCTACCTTTTTGTTTATTTGTCAAAATAAATAGCACAGCTTATGAATGTCTTGCCTTTTCTTCTTCAGTCTCTACAAACAGATGCATATGATCACTACAGTGCCATCTACAGTCTGCTGGCTGACCGCCTCAAGAAACACAAGACCCTGCGTGTTGCTCAACCCACACTGCGCCCCATTAGCTATCCTCTAAATGCTGTACAGGTGACTCATTACATCAGTGTAGTTTTCTGCAGATTCTGTGTATACAAAATTGTCTTTATATCAACAGGTTTTAGGAATAAATTTTAAGCGAGGCACTTGAGCTGTAGATGTAGTAAAGGCGCCTCCTCCATCAGTATATCTTACTGTAGTCCTGGTGTCTGTCCGCTGAATGGTTTTAACCCATCTCTGCCAATCACTCTGGGCTAAGAAGATTGTTATCAAATTAGTGCAACCCTTATGACCTCTGTATGTGTGTGTGTGTGTTTGTGTGTCCCAGCAGACAGACCCACAAGGTAATCCTGTTAGCATAACCGTTCCCCACGTCCAACTCATCAATCCAGAGAACCAGATTGTTGAGGTGAGTTAGCAGTGGAGTCAAGTGGTTGCATCAGCCTGGGAGTAGGTGCGCAGCAGCTTGAAAAGCAAGCTAGAACTAGCTAATTTCTTCATAAACTGCAACAGTGTATATAGTATGATGAGAAATAAGGGGAGTCTCTTTAGACTCTTCAACTGTGTTTTGATTTCAGTTAGTCAGTGCTATGTAGTAAAAATGTGTTCTGTTTTAATAGAAAACACTTATGCATGTTTATATAAACATGGAATGCATTTAAAATGTGAACTTTGTCTTTATTAAGTAACAAATGCACACAAGCATGCAGCACACACTACCAAAGATCACTTCTGATTACCAAACACTGGCTGTGTGTTTATCTATCGTTCAGCCTGACGGCAGCATGGCTCTGGACAGCGATGAAGGGGAGGAGCCATCTCCTGAGGCCATGGCTCGCTACCTTTCAATGAGGCGGCACACTGTGGGGGTACCAGACCAAAGGTTAGGCATGAACTGACACTGTTTTCACTCACATTATTAGGTATTTGTCTAAAACAGTGCAGCACAATTGCATTCAGATTTGTTGACTGCCAGCTATTTATAGATGAGGTAATATATTTTAGGGTGTGCACATGTGGGTTATTTCAAGCAAATTTAAGTAAGAATGAGGAGCATTAAAGCACAAGTAATTATATTAGCTGCTTTCTCACTAATCTTAAACAATCATAGACTCATTTTATGTCATTTTCTCCGTTTCCCTAACAGGACAGAGATGCAGGAAGATCTCCAGAAGCTGCCTCCTGGTTTCCCTCGTGGTGCGCTGCCCCAGCCCCCTTTCATCCCTCTTGCCCCCACTATGGGTCAAATGCACACTCTTATGCCCACACAGAGCCTGCAGCCCACACAGCAGCTGGAATACAAGGTACAGTAAGCTGGGTTAGACCGGATTTCACTTGGTAGCCATCAGCTTACTTTATTTATTTTCCTGCTTAATCTGACTTCCTGTGCCTGCTGATCCTCCAGGAGCAATCATTGTTGCAGCCGCCTACCCTCCAACTGCTCAACGGCATGGGGCCTCTGGGTCGAAGAGCTTCCGACGGCGGGGCCAACATTCAGCTACACGCTCAGCTCTTGAAAAGGCCCCGAGGGCCCTCGCCACTTGTCACCAGCCCGGTGAGGATCTGGATTTCTGAATGTAGTCCACCTTGTATGTCGTCCTCCTATGTGCTGAACAGGCGTTGACCAGTAAACTCTTTGCTTCTCTTAGCATCCTATCCCTGCAGTAGCTCCGGTGGATGAGGAGGGTTCAGACGGAGAGCCAGATCAAGAGGCAGTACAGAGGTAACCCACGGTGACGGTTTTTGGTGAAGGGGAATACCGTACAGAGGTGCTGTCTAAATGAGAATCTGTGGAAGTCTCATAACCTGTGACGACAAGTACAAGTACTGAGATCTGGGTCGGCCAAGATATTGAAGTCTAAAGTTTATAGAGGAGGTTTCATAACCAGGTAACTGAATAAAACAAAGTGTAAAAAACCCACATGAATATAGTCATGTAATGACAATTTTATGTTTGACTTAGTTTTTTAAAAATAATGTGGAAAAACATTGACATTAGTCTGGGGTAATGATGGGCGCTGGGTTCTTTTATGGAGCTGTTGAGTCTAGGTGAGCTCTTCCCAGCCGATCCTCTTCAGACAGCACCTTCTGTAGACCTCGCTGGTGTCCTGGGTTGCTGGGAGTGAGTGCCTCTGGCTGCTCTGCTTTTTTCCCCCCCAACGGGAGGTGGCCACTCTGCTGCGGTGCTTATCCCATCTTTTCTCTCTCCATTGCGCAAGTGCCTTCTGCCACAGTCCTAAACTGAATCTGCCACCAGACACAGTGCCTCCTATCACTCATACTCTTTGGCCAAGAGCTTTTCTTTCTCTCTCTCATTTCAGTAAGTGCCAAATTATCCTCTGGACCTTTTCACTCTTTCTCACACAGCTTTGCTAACTCTGAAGCTTGCAAAACCAATGAATACTAAATGGCAACCAGTCCAATCCTAAAATTGGAAGGCTGGGGCGTTGCGGGACACCCATAAGCTATAACATCCATCGACCGGTGTAATTTTGTTTACTGTTTTTTGATTGGCTAAGATGATATTAATCATGGCACCTATTGGCAGAAGTGGAAAGGGGTGGGCCTTCCCTCCCCATCTCCATTAGCCAATGAGGACAGAGAGCTGACCAGCGCTGCTTCCTGTCTCCCACCCTCACCCCCGTCCTCCCCCCCTCCCTGCGGCCCAGGTACCTGGCGAACCGCTCCAAGCGGCACACGACGCACACGCTCATGAGCACATCGCATGGCGAGCCCTCGGCAGAGTCACAGCGGCCCCAAGGCCCCCGTCAGCGGGTGGGCTGGGTCCCCGACACACACACCCGGTGAGGGGACACACCCACTCCGAGCTCTCTATGCACAGACACACACAAACACTGAGACCCATTAAATGAATGGAAAGTTAAGCCCAATTCTTTCTCACACACTGTCACACACACATTCTCATCACTTGCAAACACATCACAAACAACACAAAGGATGTGATCCATACCCACCAATGGAGAGTGATGGTAGAGATGGAGTTTCTGACACAGGGCGCAAATGCTGTATCTTCACATCACCAGTAAACCAGGATTTAGTAGAACTCTTTCATTTTCACAAACCTGGGGGAAGACAGAGATTTTACCAGATGTTTTTTTTGTTTTTTGGAGGTATGAACAACATCTCAGAGCTAAATCACTACATTTGTACATTTTCTCTGCAATAGCAGCCATATTTTACTGTTGTCATGCTGGCAGTTTTAACTGTTGTCCCTTATAGGTGTCATTATCCTCCCCCTCAGCTCAGCAAAACTGAGTGTACTTTTCTACCAAGGCAGCCTAACCTTGGGTTTAAAATGGGGCTATAGATGGGTAAAAGTTGAATTTTAAAGAACGCATGTTCTGTTCAGCTGTATTTTTGTCTTTCTTTTTTATGAATATGAATGATGACAGACACAGCTGATTTATCCAATCCCATCAAATGATCTGTATTGTCTAAGCTCTGTACAGAAAAATAACTATATCAGTGTTCAGCTGAAGAGGGGACTTACTGTCATGCACCAATCAGCCACAACATTAAACCCCCACCTCCCAATAGGGTAGGGCTTCCTTCTGCAGGGAAAACAACAGGTCAGCATCTTGGATTATTCTTTGTGCTCCTTGAGCTTCCTTGAGTGTGTTGTCCTTCTTAGGGAGTACCATTGTAACACTGGGTATGTGTGTGGTCTGTTTAGGTGGTTTGGGTGTATGAGATTAAAACCCACTGCAAAAATAAAAACAAATCATCCTAGTAAGATGTTTAATTCCCTTCACCTGTCAGAGGTTTTAATGCTGTGGCTGATTGGTGTATATATATCATCAGTGTTGACCTTAGATAACCTGG
This sequence comes from Haplochromis burtoni, assembly GCF_018398535.1. Classification (NCBI taxonomy): domain Eukaryota; kingdom Metazoa; phylum Chordata; class Actinopteri; order Cichliformes; family Cichlidae; genus Haplochromis; species Haplochromis burtoni. The sequence continues at coordinate 632,535 of NW_024582645.1, read as the reverse complement.
CATGAAGATCATCTAATGTAACCAGGCTTACATGGCATGATTTACAGGAAAGGTGAAATTTCGAGGTTTCCTTTGACACATAAGTTCGGGCTCCTTACGCTTTTTACACACTGGACTACGCCTCCATGACAACACCTGAATATGACCATGTTGTGCAGGTTTAAAGTGCTCACATGTCTGTTTCTGTGTCTTATCTCTGTCTGTATGGCTGAATGCGTGTGTCCAATGGTGTACCTATGGTATCTGTCGTGTTACGTCTCGTGTATATGTGTGTGCGTGCACGTGTGTATTTGTGTACACACTTGTCTGTGTCTGCTCCCCATGGCCCCCTTTTCAGATCCAGCTATAAGGACTGTAACACCCTTCATCTGCCCATGGAGCGCTTCTCTCCTGTCAGACGGTTCTCTGACGGGGCTGCCACCATTCAGGCCTTCAAGGCTCACCTAGAGAACAGCAGCCTCATTAAGCAACTCAAGCAGGTACATCACCTTACTCGTACATTTTTAGAGCCATTAACTTGTTTACATCCTTATATTTGTGCAGGAGTTAAAAATATATGGCTTACTTTTACTTTTTAACCAGTTAGAAAAGAATCACATTCAAAGATTGAGGATTTTCAGTGAAACCGTATCACTGTTCTTGCTTGGCTAAACAAATCACTGTTTTCCCCTTAGGGTTGATATTATATATATCTATATCTCTATATTGTATGCAAAACATGGTTCCCAGAGCAACAGTGCAGAACAGGAAATAGTTTGCAGTCGCTCTGATGCAAGTTTGAATCGCTGGCGAGTACAAACAGATCCCTGACACTGTAAATATGTGCTTTGTTAGCAGTGGAGGACTCTGATGCGATGCATTCAGTCAGATAGTCTTGGCACAGTCAGCCATGGGATCTGAACACTGTTGTGACTCCTTGTTGGGAGGACTGTTACTGCACTTATGCTAACTTAATTTCAGTAATCATCAAACCTGAAGTCTGACATTTGCTTCACATCACCTGTCTGTTCTTGCTTCATGTTTTTGGATGGCCCCTCCCCACACACACACACACACACACACACACACACACACAGAGTAGCACAACAATAGACTATCACAATCAAGCAAGACTCATTTAAAAAACACACACACATATTTTTTTTAACTTGAATTTCTTGTAACATCTGCCTTTTTGCTTTTATGTGCATCACATGGCCAAATCTGTTTGACATGTTTGCACAGGCTGCTGTGATAATGTGCAACAGCTTCATTTTATTGTTTGGTCTTCACACCACTAAGTGTGCGGGGATTCCTGTTAGCCTGTCTGTTGTATCTATGAAGCGCCTTGAGGCGACTTTTGTTGTGATTTGGCGCTATATAAATAAAATTGAATTGAATTGAATTGAATAGCCAACTAAAGGCTTTTCTTAAAAGAAAAACAATGTTGGATCCACTGCATCAGCTTTTCTTAAAATGAGACCAAACTGAATCTCTGACCTGACAAAACCCACAACTTTTCTTGAGATGTCGCATCATTTTCAGCAATCCCACAATGAGATTACCTCACCCACTAGGAGGCGTAGGTGGGGAAAGAGATAATGATCAGAATCGGTGGGCGCTTCATGTTGAGCATTCAGGATTAATATTGCTTAGAATAGAGACACATACATGACCTATGCCTGGGAAAGCACCCGTAAAACTAGATTACAGTAAATTACGTCTCTCTTCGTTGGTCATAAAAGCTGAAACTGAAAAAGCTGGTGTTATCAGGAGGTTGTACTTAAGAAGCACTTGGAAAATGTGGTATTTTTGCAACACAATTAATCTTATTAGCTAAATGTGATCGGTATCATTAAACACAGGGTGATCTTAATTATATGAGCACACCTGTGGCAAACAAATCTGAGGTGAAACGGTGTTGAATGGTTTGGATTTTTGGATTTTTGTTCTAATTACTGGCAAGACGGTAATGAAAGCAGCTGTGGTAATTGTTCAAACCTGAGAGCGTGTAGAGTGTGGATACTTGTAATTTTGTGCCTTGTTAGCATGTGTATTAAACACCCTGGGTGCGCGTCTGTGTTTCCAATAGGAGTGTGAGCAGCTCCAGAAAATGTATGCTGTCCAGCAGGATGAGAAACTCCTGGAGCACACCCAGCAGCAGCATATCCTGTACCAGCAAGAGCAACAGATCCTCCACCAGCAAATCCAGGTATGTGAAGCTAATGATACGAAGCACTGTGTCTTCACATCAACTTGGGCCACGTTATGAAACTCTTAAGTAGACCTGTTGTGCTCATGTTTAATATGAGCATCCACCACTGTATTATTATTGTATTCTACTAATTTACTCAGAAAAGGGAGAATTATGTTTTGATTATTGCTGCAATGAGACCTGGGCGTACTGCACTCAATTACTGATGCTCCTGGAAACAAAAGTTGCTTATCTTGTTGAAGGAGAAACACATGTGAGATGAAACTTTATTGATCTGGATCACCTTAGACTTGGCTGCAGTGCATTGTAGCTTCATTTTACTTAATGTGTTTTTTTGGAGGCATGAGAAGTGTACATGCGTGTTATGCTTTGTCATGTTATGTAGTCTGCCCTGTGAGCCATAATCTGGTTATTTGTCTTTACTTGCAGGGTCTGTCTTTAGGCCATGGAGAAAGCCAGCCCAGTCACCTAACCCACCAGCTTCAGAGGTACACACACACACATTACTCATCAGCTATTGAACGGTGAACAATGAACCTGATACCGTGGTGCAGCGCTATCGACTGAAGTGTTACATCACTGTCGTATCTCTCTCTTCTCCTCTCCTACTCTGTCCTGTCCTCCCTCAGGTTGCGTATCCAGCCCTCTAGCCCTCCGCCAACACAGCCCAGCAACCACCTCTTCAGACAGCCCAATCAGAGTTCTCCGCCTGGCTCTGCAGGAATAATGCAAGGGCACGGTTAGTAATACCACCGCCGGAGTGCTTAAATGCTTTAGTAGGTGATGTGACTGTACAGAAATGCAGTGATTAAACTGTAAATATAAAACTAACTGGCTTATTCACAGCTCGCTATATATTTATTAGAACATCTATTTTAACATAGAAAGAAAAACCTAATAATCAGCATATTGCATTTCTGATTCAACACATGGTAGTTTGCATCCCAATGTGCGTAGACTTCAACAAGTAATTATTCTGACTCACTAAAAGATCCAGATCTTCCACATGCATTGACATCATTTGTTTTATCCAGATAAAACAAACAATCTCATTCGGAATCTTTAAGTCACTTTGCACTCAAAGCTACGTGGCTAGACACAGTGAAATATTGTTCATGTAGTCTCTGTGCATGAGTGTGATGTTGATCTTAACATATTATACTGCAGGGGTGGGCAACTCCAGCCCTCGAGGGCTGGTGTCCTTCAGGTTTTAGATGTGCCCTTGATCCAACACAGCTGATTCAAATGGCTAAATGACCTCCTCAAGAGGAGGAGAAGTTCTCCAGAGTGTTGGTAACGAACTAATCATGTGACTCAGGTGTGTTGACCCAGGGTGAGATATAAAACCTGCAGGACACCAGCCCTCGAAGCCTGGAGTTGCCAACCTGGAGTTATAGTGTGTTAATTTAAACTTGTAATTGCAATCAAAGTATGAATATCTGCACAATACAAACTGATTTCCAATTCTCAGTTTCATGCATTTAACTCGTGACGCGACCTGAACGAACAGTGTACAATTTTAATATGATGTCCGATTGTAAACACTCGTTCGTCAGTATTAATGTAACAGTAAGAGAAAGTTTCCTAATTACATTAAATCTATGCCTGCCTTCAGTGGACATAAGAAGACTTTAGATGCTACAGAGGTCAGATGTTAAGCCCACAATTCATACTTTATAAGTTAATTAAAATAGGTTTTGGGATTTGCTGGTAGTGCAGCTAAAGAGCAGATATTTAATTTAAAAACAAAGCTCTTTATTCATTTCTGGCTTTTGTTCTCTGTACAATAGCACTGCCATGTTCGTTTGTGTGTTCTGAGTAATGCAGTAGAAAGCATATAGCTTATGCTGACTCAATGAAAATGTTTCCTCAGGGACAGCAGGTGAGTAAACACCTCAGTCGTCAAGAACAAAATAACATGTGATTAGCGTGATAGGTTAACAGCTGTTTTTATTTTCTCGTTGTGTCATTTGCAGTTTCCAGCTGAAAAGTCTTAAGAGAATTTATTTATTCTATTTAGTTGTATTTTTTATTTTTGAAAATTTTTGCTCAGCTTAAATTTATAAAATTTTTTGATGATTTTGCTCTCATCATTTTTCCCCTTCTCTCTCTCGTTCTCTTTCAGGTCAATCATCAGTGCAGTACCAACATGGCGCTCCAGCCATGTACCAGGGCCAGAGTGGCAGCCCGCCTCCCACGGGCCTTCCTCGAGTGTCTCTGCAAACCAATCCGCAAGCAGCATCTGCCCGCCCCACTGTCCCATTGGCACAGGGTGTACCTCAACAACAGCAGGTGACTGCAAAGAGCCAATCAAATGTGGGGTTTTTTGTCTTCTGAGGAATTCCCTCTAATTCAAAGGTGTCAAACATGAGGCCCAGGGGCCATAATTGGCCTGACAAAGACTTCAGTCCGGCCCACTGGATGGCATTGTAAAATGTAAAGGAGTGCACCAGTGCCATTCATACTATACCAAAGTAGCTGGGTAACAGTTAAACTGTTAAATGACAGAAACACTGTTTTATAACTGCAGGAATGTCTGAGCAGTGAGCTACCAGAACATTTTCACTAATCTGACACTTTTATTATACAGAAAAACTGAGACGTGCTGTTAAAAATTGCAATTCTGCTTCAACTGGTTTGACCCACTTAAGGTCAAAGTGGGTTGAACATGACCCACGATGTAAAATGAGTTTGGAATCCCTCCTATAACCGAATCAAACATAATATCTGACTTTTTTAAAAATTTTGCTGTCACGAGCTAGAATGTATTTAATTAGTCGTGAAGCGATGCTGCAGTCACTAACGAACACCATCCTTTGTTGTGCAGGTGACCATTCAGGTGCAGGAGGTGGAGCTGGGAGGTGGGGCACAGAGGCAGAGCAACTTTCTGTCCACGCCAGGCGGACACAGAGTCCTCGGGAAGCAGCTCAGCGCAGACAACGCCGAGTCGCACAGGTGACGCTCGCATCATGTCACCACAACACCCCCCCTCTCCCCTGATGGTCGCCAGCAATGGACTGTTTCTGTGTCCTCCTCTTTGCCTTTTAGTTAGATTGCATGAACTCACCACTCTCCCTCTCTCACATTCATTGCATTGTTTTTTTTGTTTTGTTTTTTTCTCGCTGTATGCTTCTCATTTTTTTGTTTTTGTTGTGTTTTCATTGCTTCCATATTAAATGATTTTTCTACAACTGTATTTTGAAAACTCGTTGCTCTGGACATTGTTCGTAAAAGAGCAGACGTAAGAATTATAACTTTGTTTGAAATGTGTTTAAAATGACTGTAAATCCCTCATCGTCTGTGCTGAGTGGACAGCAACAACAAACTCTCCAGCTCAGTGTATCTGGGTGAGTTTCTGCATGTAAACAGAGCAACAACTCGAGTAGGAGGCCAGTAAAACCTGTGACCACCACCCCTGACTTCATTATCCCATAACTGCCCCTTGTAGCCAGGACTACCTTCACTGAGTGAGCATGTTACAATCTTGAAGTTGCAATCTTTATTAAAAAGCATCCTTTGGAAATATGTTACACCTCTCAGTGAATACTTGAACCTGGAGCAGCGTGTGATGTGTGTTCTAGGCTGTCTCTGTGGATCTTTAGCAGATTGGTGGACGTTAGGTGATGTGTTTGCTGTGTATACAGAGGATTGGGAGTACATTGTTGTTAGACAGCAGGTAGGTAATTACTGTGTGTGTTCCCTCCTGTTTAGCCGCAGCCTTGGCCGCTTCACATCGGGCTACGACCAGGCCCAGTTCAATCCCCACCTCTACTCTGGCGACGCTGCCTCCCGAGGCGCCTCAGGCGTGGTGGGGTCCTACAGCCCCTACCTGCAGGGAGCCTCCCTTAAAGTTCCCGGCCTGGAGGGTTACCAGACCGGGGCGGTGGGGACCAACAACTACGGAGCCCCTTCCACACTACAGCAGGCTCTCCTCTCCCCGACTCCTTTGGACTACCGCCCCCCTCAGCAGCACGTCACTCCCACCCTGCAGGGCCTCCTGTCTCCCCGCCACTCTTTAACAGGACACGCCGATCCCAGACTGCCCCCACAGGACCTGGCTGCCCTGCTGAAAAGGCAGAGCCCCCGGCCATGTCCGGCACCCCCGACACCATCCAGCGGTGCGCCACAAGAGTATGGAGATATGCTGCTTCTCCGCCAGCTAGGCCCAGGAGAAAGCTTGGAACCACAGGCACCTCAGGGTGCCTCTGGAGGGCAACACTACCACCACCTCCTTCAGATCAGACCCCCGGAGGTCCAGCAACAGCAGCAGGCACCGTGCCCCAGCTTACCTCACTCAGAGAGCATGGAGGAGGACGAGGTACCGGCTAGCTACCATCACCCACACGAAGGCCTTCTTGCCAAGACAGGAGAAGGACATGAGCTCCTGGGGCCTCCCCGAGGAGGCACCCCACCCTACACCTCCCCTACACACAGACATGGTGGCTACATAAGAACTGGCACAGGTAACAGAGGTGAGACCTTACCCCAATTTCAATGCTTTCTCCAAAGATCTGGAATACAGTGTCTGTCTTAACTGGAATATTTTTTTCCCGCCTTTAAATTTATGTTCTTTTCCTGTATGTTAAAGCCACGAGGTAAACCTGTACAAATATGTCCTTTTCAGAGTCTGAGCATGTGGAGTGCAGGCCTCAAGGACAGGCCATGGAAGTGCCTGATCATAATGGTGTGGGCTACTCGCGAGGCCCCCAGGGGGAGGTTTACAGATCCAGAGGACAGCTGCAGCGCCACCACACCATCCAGACTTGTGATGATGCTTATGTGAGTCAAACACTGCTGCTATGCTTACACACTACATTGATCACTAAGTGTGGGTTCTAGTAGGTTTTTGGGGTTTTTTTTGTTGTTGTTGTGGCTTTTTTTTTTGCATTTACATCAGCTTCCAACTAGGTAAAATAAAAACAATTCAGTGTTAAATTCCATCCTGTTGTTTTGGTGGGTCATGGAAAAGGGCTGGCAGAAACAATCACATTTGTATGTCATTTTAATATTGCCTCGCTGTCCTTTTGGAGGATATGGGATCTTAGCTCACCTTCTCTGCCAGTGCAGTGCTGAAGAACACCCACTTAGCAGAACGAAGAAAGCGTATGTTTGTTTGTATGACTAAATGAACCAAGAGGGCATCAACACACTGCAAGGATGCTCACAACATCCAAATTCTGACTCACTGTTTCCGCTAGAAGCCGTTTATTAAACACGATTCATTTTTCCTGCCTCTAAACTGTCGTTCGCTTCCTGTTCCAGGATCAGGCAGACCCCATGTCTGGGATGAGCTTGCTGGCTGGGAAGGCGCTAAGCTCCGCTCGCATGTCGGACATTCTCAGCCAGACATCGCTGACAGGAAGCCAGCAGCTACACCAGCGGGAAGAATCAGGTCAGTATGAGACCTGTAGTTACCCCAAAAACAGTATTCTGTGTTTCCCCATCAGTTAAAGATTTGTGTTTCCCATGCAGTGTGCGACGTTGAAGGGGAGCTCCATGCGGCAGCCTGCTATCCCTCCTCCTGCACCAGTGACATGCTCCTTAGCTACAAGCCCCCTGACCTGCAGTACAGCATGGAGCAGGCTGGGGTCTAGCACAGGTACACACAGTGAATGTGAAGTCAACCTTAAAGTCTGTGTGAAGCCTCAAACATCACTTCTTTAATCTTAAATACTTGATAACAACTGATGTAGATTTTGGTATATCAGCAGCAAAATGATTGAGGACATTGTTTCTTGTTTCCCTCTGTCTTCCTGCAGGAAGCGGTGTATCCTGTATCCATCGGTCCATATCAGCCATCCTGAGTTGTGTTGACTTGAGTTGTGCAGCATCACGCCAAACCATCGTCGTCTGCCCAAGCAGGGGTGCTTCTGTGTCCATCTGTCTGTCTCCATCTGTCCCCTGGGAGGGCAGTTTGCGCGAGAGAGGGTGTGGGTGTATGTGGTGGGTGGGTGTAGACATTAGAGGGGTGAGGGTCTCAGGTGGAGCCTCGGGGTTCAAAGGTCAAAGTGCCAGCATTTTCTGCACAGACATCCAGCATTCATTTCCGCAGGTCGTCTCCTCTTCGCAGCTCCCGCCGTGGGTAGACTGGGGCTCCGCTCTTCCCTTTTTCATCTCGACCCCACCCGCCTTTCCCCTCTTCCCCCCTATCTACAAATCTGGCCCGCCCAGCTCACCCCACACCCACCTTGTAGCCGCCTGACCCAAACCTCCCCTTTTCTCTGTCGGCATACTTCATTATGTGCCTCACTGGCCGATGCATCGATACAGTAATACTTGCAAGAACGTCGAGTTCAGCGACACAAAGAAACGTCCACACTGCTGCCACAAACCCAAAGTATTCACATTCGGTGCGACTGCGTGTGTGTGTTTGTGTGTGTGAATGAATGAGAGGGGTGAGCCGAGGGTGTCTATGAATTTCAGTCTGCTCCTCCCCTCTCTCCTCTCCTCCTGCTGTCCTGCAGCAGATCATTCCAGAGCGGGCTGAAACCTCAGCGGTGGCAGCCCCCTCACCCGGCCAGGCGGCGGGCGTTTTGGGTCAGGCTCCCAACTGGGCAACAAAAGCGCTCTATCCAAAGATGGAGCTCAGTGACATCGCACAGGACAAACCAGCTCTAATTGTTTTGGTCTTTGTTATTTTTCTGGCTTCATTTCTTCTATTGTTTTACTTTTGTTTCTTTTTTAAATTTTATTTTATTTTAAAATTCATTTTTACAGCTAATGTCCACGTTGGCATTATGTTCGATATTGTTACTCTTATTGTTATTACTGTTTTTCTGTAAAAGAAGTTTTACTATGATGATTGTTATCATTATTATTATTATTATTATTATTATTATTAAAGGAAACGGTTCTGTGTTACAAGGAATACAAACTTTGTTCTTTGACTTAAGTAATTCAGCACTTTCGGTTCCAGCTTTCCTCCGTCAGCTTCCACCCTTCATCGCGGTTCCTCGCTCTCTGCCATACTGTCAGCTTGGTTTTCAATCCACCCTCCCCATCCCCTCCAACCTCTAAACTTTCCCCACTTTGTGTTCTCCCCCCTCCTCCCCCCACGTCAGTGACAGTGTATTGCATTGTGGGTAGTTTTACCAGACATTTTGCTCCTTTCCTTGTACAGTGATGCCATGTATAGAACGCTATTGCAAATTTCTGTATCTAAACTTTAGTTTCTGTTCTGTTTTTGTTTTTTAGATGATGTTGGGGAGGCTTTATTTTTCTTCTTTTTTTAAAAAATATATTGGTATTGTTTATCATTTGTATTTGTATTTTTTTTGATGTCTTGAGAAAAAATGTTTTCTTCTTGTTTTATGAATCTTGAGATTTCTAGCCAAAAGAGGACAGAGAGAAGAGAGACGGTGCTCTTCCTGTGTCGTTAAAAAAAGCGATTGTTCTTATTTGTTTTAATGTTATTATGATATCGAGACACTTGAATAAGAGGAGAGTAATTATTTTGTGTTGCTTTTTAAAGTATCATTTCAATCGATGTTGTTGTGACTGTCATTCTCGTTGATGTTGGGGGGCCTGTTTTCTGTTAACGGGGTAGTTGTGGCAGGCTTTACAGGGTCAGGCTTTCGGGCTTTTGTCTGGGTTGGTTCGGGTGCTACTTGACTTGATGCTCTTAAAGGAAAAACAAAACAAACTACAAAAAAGACAAAAAAATGAGGGAATATCTTGTAAAATAGCTGACATATCATCCAAAAAAGAAACATCACAAGTGTGGTCACGGACAAACCCACTTCTATTTCTCCCTCTTGCTGCCCTACCTACCAGTCTGCTGTGATCCTCCCCGCCATCTTTTACTATGTCGGCTTCTGATCAGACGGCGCCTTACAGACTTGGCCCCCTCCTCCCAGGCTAACAATGTTACCACCAAGGAGGACACTGCAGCTGCGGCTCACCCCCCACACGTTCCCCTCTTTTGGATTCATTTGTGATTTTGTTTCACTCTAACCCCGGGTGGAGGTGATGGCTGCATGAACAGTTTGGATACACCTGGACATCCCTCCGAACTGTAAAAGGGAAAATGTATAAGGAGGTAACCATAGGAATGAATTATTTGGATTCTCCAAAAAAAAGGAAAGGTGTGGTCAGAGCTGAGCTGGGAAGGTTACGCCCACCTTTACGCTAGTCTCCCAAGGTGTGTGCCCTGCAGCACACTGGGGACCACAGCAGAGGACTGCACCTCCCTTTTCTTCCTCTTTGTTTTTCAAATTTGGTTTGTTGTTCTGTATCTATCCTCTCATAAATCAGTACTCATATTGGGCCAGCAAGTGGACTGAGGCGCAAAACAATCGAGCTCCACTTGTGTGCTTGTACAAGGGAGACGCCGCAGGACCTGGCTGCGCTGGTCGCCATATTGTACGCTATATACGCCCGAGAACTGTAGGTGGTGTCATGCAGCGCTTGTGCTTTCCATTTGCAGCATGTCACTTCCTGTTTACTGACATTCGCTTTTATTCAGGCCCGCGGTTCCTTCTTAGCAGTTGTATCTCTAAAACAAAGTGTACGCACAGATGTGAACAGGGAAGCTGATGTGCATGCTGTTCCTTCCAAACCGTGTTTTAATTGGACAGAAGACAACCTTCCAATCTAACTCGAGAGTTTCCTCCAGATCTCAGTCGTTCCTCTTTCAGATCTGACCTCCTGTTGTTTTTGTTTTTTTCCTCATTGTTTACACCAAGCCAAAATCAAGAACTGAAGGGGAAAGGATTGAGTATGGAAAAGGGAAATAATGGGGATGGAAGATGCATCTCTCGTCCCATTGGCTGGACAAGAGACGCAACTCCAGAAGCTCCTCTTGTTGTTTGCGTTGTGTCCAGTTCCAGAGCTGTATGTAAAGGTCGAGGGGAGCACACTGGAATGGAAAGCACAGCACTGAGCTGAATCGCACACATCTGCCTGATCAGAATGATCCTTCCTCTTTTTTGTTTTATTTTAATTTGTGTATCAACTCTTCCATCCCTGACTTCCATCTTCTCTCTCCATCCCAGCAAGCCAGCTCTCTGCTCCACTCCTGTTTCTTAGGTTCATTTTGTTTTCTATTGGTTCTTTTTTTGTCTACTTTTTTGTTGTTTTTATTTTTCTTTTTTGTTGAGTACAAAAATACTAAAGTGCAACAACAATGATTAAAAAGAATATCAACCAAACTGAGATGAATAAATAAATATATATAAATAAAGAAATAATTTAAAAAGGTTGACCAGTGTGTCTTTGTTGTACCTGCTCGCACGAAACTTGTGAATCAAGTGAAATTTCTTGTGCCCGAATTACAACATCGTGACTGTAGGGTCAAGAGTGATTTGGCCAAACGTTTACATGACCAGACAAGGTTTGAAGAGTGTAGCCTCTAGTGTAGGCTGCACACTCAGTTTCTTCCTACTAATATTTTTCATGCACTACATAGTTCTTGTTCCTCAAGGACATCCCTGTTACTCCTCACAGCTTGATGCCGCCATTGTGCTTCACTGTAGGGAGGGCATTAGCAGAGCAGTGCAGTTTGGCTCCAGCACAAAGTAGACTGTCTATTTTTATCCAAGAGAGGCCTACTCCTCCATATGCAGCTGATTAAGTGTAACTGAGACAGCCGTCTTCACCACTGTGTCTTTGGGCTGCTGAGGGCTGGTCTCCTCACTTACCAAGGCCTTAATTGCAAAAGCTACTCAACCCTATTAAGAGATCTGCTAGTTCCAAATTTCTGTCAGTTTTGTCAGTTGTTGAAGGGATTTCAGTGAGACCGTGGAACAAGACTTTTGATTGACCTCAATTGAAACTGGTATTCCACACACACACTATTTAGAGTGGTGGGATGCTGCTGACCTCAACTGAGGATTTAGTCAGGTGGTGGAAAGAACACTTTGAGGACCTCCTCAATCCTATAGTCACGCCTTCTATCGTTAAAGCAGAGTCTGGGGAGGAAGGGGATGACTCACCCATCACTGATGTGGTTACTGCACAGTGGCAGGGCCCCTGGGTTGGTCTTGGAACACCGGACCAGTTCTTTATCCTCTCAAGAATATTTGAGGGTGTGTGGGAGTTTGTCCAGCAAGTCTACATGTGTTTCTGTGGACCTGGACAAGTTATTTGACTGGGTCCCTCAGGGTATAATGTGGGGGGGTGCTTTGACAGACGGATAGGGGCGGCGTCCGCAATAATGTGGATGCTGAACTGATATGTTATATTGAAACGAGAGCTGAGCATAAAAACAAAACTGTCAAAATACCAGTCAGTCTACGTTCCTGTCATCACCTATGGTCATGAGCTCTGGGTGGTGACGGAAAGAATGAGTTTGCAGATACAAGCAGCAGAAATTAATTTCCTTCGAAGAGTGGCCGGGGTTTCAGCTTAGAGTCATTCAAGAGGGACTCAGAATAGAGTTGATGTTCTTCCACATCGAACTCCACTAATATATCTCATGGATGCCTCCTAGGTGAGGCATTCTGGGCATATCTTACTGAGAGGAGGCCCCAGACCCAGGACTGGAGAGATTATATCTCTCAACTGGCTTGGCTTGTTATTCCAGCTGGATGAGATGGCTGGGGTGAGGAAAGTGTGGGCTTCTCTGCTCAGACTTCTACCCCCATGATCCAAACCTAGATAAGCGTCAGAGAATCAATGGTTGGATGGAATCTTGCAGAAGTCCATGGGACTGACTTGTAAGTCCACAGCATTTATTTTTAAACAGCTGTCTTTACGGACTACATCAAATGCCAGTTTACCAAACGAGAATGCCAATCAAATTGTCAGCTCAAGAACTAATTACCTGAATAATAACTAAAGCAAACAGGATTAGATATTTGAGTGATGACACTATAAGATCTTCAAGTTATTCCAATACTGAAATATGTGCAATAAGACATCCTGCCTTCAGTTTGACAACGGCTCATTTGAAGTCTTGGAAATTGCTAATGATGTCATATCACTGCAGCCTGGAAATAAACAGAAACCTACAGGTTTCAAGAGAGAAGCAAATACATAAGACAAAGCGCAAAAATCGTCACTTTGACAGGTAATGCAGATCAGACTTGTTGTAGGTCTGTCTTATGCTTGTGAAGTAACCGAGCACATTCCTTTTATTAATGGCGTCCAGGTGAATGGTGCGTTTCACTAAGCAGTCTTGTCAGCTGGGTGAGTGTAGAAGTGTGTTGACACGGTTTACACAGCTGTCTGTACACACTGAAACGTTCAGTTTATATTAATAATAATAATAATGGATTGCATTTATATAGTGCTTTTCAGGACCCCTCAAACCCCTTTACAATACCACTATTCATTCACTCTCACATTCACACACTGGTGGAAGCAAGCTAAAGTTGTAGCCACTGCTGCAGACTGACAGAAGCGAGGCTGCCATATTGCGCCATCGGCCCCTCTGGCCATCACCAGTAGGCGGTAGGTGAAGCGTCTTGGCCAAGGACACAACGACCGAGGCTGTCCGAGCCGGGAACCTTCTGATTACAAGACAAACACCCAACTCTTGAGCCACGATAGTCCTAAACTCTAAATGTTTCCTAACCCTCTACTATGCAATCACACAGATGACTGAACTGGAGAAAAGAGCACGCAGAGAGGCGTTTCCACTGAATGAATAACAGCTGCACAATTAAATCAGTGACTTCTTTACTGAGAATTAGGCTGCTGTACCCTTAAGATGAATAAGTTCTCATTATAAGTCACAGGTTGATGACACAATGGAAACATAGCCCCCTATTGTATGAGCTTGTTTCTTTTGTCTGCCTTCTGGCTGCAGTGCTCTGCATGCTGCTGCTCTGATCTGTGCAGCTGCACTGCAGAGGCTTTTCAGTCGGCGGTATCCCAGCGCTGACTTGTCATGTGTCTGTGTTTGTAGAACATGGGTTCACTTTAACATGCCTAATGATGGAACTGGGTGATGGATGACAGGAAATGATGTGTTAATCCCTAGGAACTGACAGTTTTCTGGCTTTACTCGACGCTGCATCCTTGTCTCCTCCCCCACACCATCACTTTCTCTTTCTTCCCTCATGACTCTGTGCCCGCTCTCTTCTTCCTTACTACGCTTCTCTCTCTACATCATTCTTCTTTCTCCTATTCTCCCACCCTCCCCTCCCTTCTGCTCTCCTCTCCTCCGAGTGGCGACACTGTGACTGCCTGCGTCAGCCAGCCTTTGCCAGCTAGTGAAAGCTGCTACTGGAGGTTGCCGTATCCTGCAGAGATCCCTGTGTGTGTGTGTGTGTGTGTGTGTGTGTGCGCGTATGTGTGTAAGTGTATGAGTGCACGCAGATGGGAAAGCAACTGAGTCAGGGAGGGCTGCCTCTCATCTCTCCGCTGTCATCGCCATCCTTTCCTCTCCTCCTCCTCTGCTGCCATGGAGCTCCAGCAGGCTGAATCGCAGCAGCATCTGCAGAAAGGGCTGAGGTAATACTGTGTGTTATAGAGGACTTTTGCTGTGTATTTAAGCGCACACAGCTGCACTGCATGCAGCCTAAGAGAGTGCATAATGTGTGTGTGCATGTGTGTAGACCTGCACTGTAATATATAGCATCTTGCTGGCGATCAGATTCCTACGCTTGTCAGTGCAAAGCATCTCTTCCACCTGGCTGCAAACATCTGTCCGCTGCTATCTTGCGCATATATGAGCCCAGCTAAGAATTTTCTTGGTTGTCCTCATACATGTTGGATTGTGTGTGTGTTTCTTAGATGGCTCAGTTCCTGCTCTCCTCCAGGTTTCTCCCACAGATCACATGACCTATACAGCAGGAAAGCAAACACTAGATATTCCTCCTTCTCTGCTCTTGCGTGTACTGATCCCAGCCGCCCGTCAGTGTTTTGCATTGTAGTGATGGGGTACATGGTACATACCCTATATTTGACAAGATACTAAAGAATGACGGGCCTGTCAGTGCCTGTGTAGAGACTGCATTGCATTCAAAGTTTCCCGTCAACTGCTTTATATATACATATATATTAAACCTACAGTGAAGCTTTGCACAACATGTTGCCCACCTTACCCACAATGCAATTTGACCATCAAGAGCTGGGTGGTATTCTTGTAGGTCCTACTGAATCCTTGAGCTGTTAGTCTTAAGAAGAGACAAGGAGCAAGGCCACAGACTGGAGAGACACTGCTGGAGGCAATAATCAGACTTCTGACAGCTCCCTCTAGAGGCACAAAAGGCTACCTACAATTTTCATACATATTTACTGGAGTTTTTCCTTAAAGCTGTTTTAAAAAAATTAATTTATTTATTCTCATTCACATGAGAATGAAAATGTCAGGCTTAGAACAACAGTACATTAAACTATAAACCTATGCTCACTGGTACACGGTCCAGGTGAGGTTGGACTGATCCGGTGTAAAAAAATTAAAAAGTGGATTTGTGCACTAGAGGGGGCGTCTTTTCTTGAACTGGCCTCATTTGCTCTTGTAGAACCAAACTGATCTGCATAGATGGAGGTTGCGATTCATTTGGGATGATCTTTCAGCACTGTGCTACCATATTATGTTTCGCATTAATAACAATGCGCAGCAAGTTCTTGATTTAAAAAATATATGTGATTTCTTGTCTCTGCAGGTAGATGTGCGAGTGTGTGTGGTGCTCTGTTGGGCCATTATGGAGTGTGTGTGTCTGGGAAGGTGGACGTCGGGCTCGGCCGTCGTGTTCCTTCACACACTGGCCCTGTCCTGGACAGGTGAGAAACATGGCAGCTTCAGTCCTGATTATATCTGTGGTACTAATTATGATCTTGACTCCAGTTTAGCTGACAGGTGTCATTGATATACAGACTTTATATAAAAGATGGAAGCTATAACTGGGATATCATATTTGATCACGTGGTTTCAAAAGACCAAGATGACGATGATGAAAATAAATAAATAAATAAAGTAGACTGGCAGCACAATCATTGGTGGTTAGCACTGTTGCCTCACAGGAAGAAGATTTTGGGTTTGAATCTACCAGCCAGCAAAGTTCTTTCACATGGAGTCATGTGACGAGGATGGATGGTTGGATGGATGAATGAACCATAATATATTAGTGCTACTCTTGTACCTACAGGTGCAATTGAGCCCATTCCTAAAATTGATGGATGGCACCGGGGAGGTGTGACGCTGCAGGAGAATGTGACACACCGGTTCAACTGCCATTCAGATGGCTGGGACCCCCACGCCCCTCCCATGCTGACCTGGTATTTGAACGGCGAGCAGCAGAGAGATCCATCGCCAAACCGTGGCCGTCTAGTCATGACATCACAAGAGGATTCTGAGGTGATGAGACCGGGGTCCAATCACAACAGCACCTTCTCTTTGAGGGCCAGAAAGTGGGACAGGGAACTGGTGTGTGTCGCATCAAACCCCAGGACAGGCGAGAGCTACAACGCCACGGTCACGCTCAATGTACAGTGTGAGTAAGTGGGCCCATGTGTCTTCACCTGATGCATTTGACGAAATGCTGAATTTCTCTTTCTCTGTATCTCAGTCCAGCCAGAAATCCTCAGGGTGAATGCCCACTATAGTGAAACCTCAGACCCCGGACTCTCCCTGGTCCTCTTCGCATTGGTGCGGTCAAATCCACCTGCCACGATCACCTTTGTTGACCAGTCCGGCCAGTTGGTGGCCAATACCTCTGACTTCCTCATTCTGGACTCACGAAGCTACCCCTGGCTGACCAATCACACGCTGAGAGTCACGCTCAGCAGTCTATCAGGAAATGTCTCGCTGAATGCCAGCAACAGCGTGGGAACGGCGCAAAGCAACCTCACACTGGCAGGTGAGACAAATCTACCATGACTTCAGAAACTACATGTGATGATAATATAGTCATCAGGACCTCTACAGCACATCTCTTGGCCTTAGTTTCCTGTTTACCATGCAATTATGAGATCACTAAAAGAAAAAGTGAAAAAAAACCCCCAACATGTGGAATTATTCCTTTAAACTCTCCACTTTCTGTCTCCAGAGTTCCTGCAGTCTCGTGTGGAGGTGCCCATGCTGGGAATCGTGACCGGAGGAGCCATGGCCTTTATGGCTCTGCTCATCCTCAGCCTGATAGTCCTCTGCCTCATGCAAAAAAACAAGAGCAAGTCTATTGGTGAGACTCAAGTGTGCATGCATGCAGTGAAGAAACAAGCTGGAAAATTTGATTGCAGCATGTATTCTTAAGGTATTCTTCAGCAGACTAACACACATCCCCGTTTGATGTTACAGAGGATACAGTGGAGATTGTGATGACCAAGAAGAGGTAAGCAAGGAGGGCAGACTTGTGCAGTTACAGCACAAATAAAGTGGAAATCTCAGCAGTCATTGCCATTATTCTTTCTAAATCTTCAACGTTTGATTGACACCACACCGACACCATCTCTGTATTCCAGCGCATCCATATTTCACATCTCCCTTAATAATTTCCACCTCAGCGCATTAGTGGACTGAAAACACTGCTGAAAGCATTTCTGTGCTCTTAAGAATACTTTATGTGCATCCTACAGATCAATACCATCTCTAATCCAAGTTTGATATCTTCCACACAGCGAGTCAGCCAATCTGAAGCCGGATAAAACTGATAAGACCCTCATCCCCAGAGAGAACATGTCCCTGCCTTCAAACATGCAGCTCAACGACCTCAGCACTTTAAAGAAAGGTACATTTACCACAGTTTAACCGCAGCACAGAATCTGACCGTACAAACAGTTTAAGAATCACTCACTTATATCTTTGAGTGTCCGATAATCAGGTGCAAAAACCTTTTGACGGAAGAAGCAGGACAATGTTATCTGACAATCTTGGTGTAAAATGTGTTCTCCAAGATCTTGTTAAGAGCAATCAGTCTGTCATTTCTTGATCATTTGGAATTCTGGGCATCCATTCAGGCACTACTTCGATTAGATCCATGCTTTTTTATTCAGAAATGAGCCGCCCCGTTGTGGTTATGTTCTTCTATTAAAATCAATTAGATCACAAAGAGGGAAAATAATTATTTAGTATTAATGCACAGGATTTACACCATTTCAAAACTGGATAATGAATGATAATGATCCCAGAAAGTTTACTGTGAAAGTACCTGATGTCATATTTTTAAATACATTTAATTCTGTAAGGAGATTACATGAAGGTGAGAGGGAACAAGAGTTGCTTTAGATGCTAAACAGTTTTTGGGAACTTGTTTGCTTTTTTGCTCACAGTTAGAGAAAGGATTACAACCAGACTTCACTTCTGAGATGTGTCTATTGAAACCTGTTTCTCTGGGTTTCCAGACAGCCGCCAATGTACCAGTCAGTCTGGTTCTTCGCCAGAACAATCACCTGCTTATCTGTCAGTAAAGCAAACAGAAGGTCAAGAAAAACGTTAGTGGATCAATAACTTTACCTAGACTTATCTGTCTTAACTTTTTTTGTTTTGTTTTTATCTGGAGTGCGCGCACACACACACACATGCACACACACTAACGCACACACACAGAGATGCAAATTTAATTGAATTCTTTCTAAGTTATTTTTCGGTTTGGCAAGTTATTTTGATTATTTATTTTATTTTATTATTTATTATTTATGTCGTGTGGTAGCTAAACCTAGCTTAGCTTAACATAAATTTAGCTTAGCATACACTGTGATTGGTTAGGAAGTACTGCAGCACATCAGCCCCCTCCAAGAAATGCATTGTTACATGTTTGGTTTTTACAGACTGCTTTTAATAGGTTAAATAAATAGTTGATAGTATGTTAATTTGTAAGCTTCAATGGAATGTTTTAGCTTTTTAGCCATTTTATTTGTATTTCTGATTCCGTTTAGCCTGTTAGCTACAGCAAGTATCTAGCTGGGTGTGACAGTTGTATCAGTTTCTATCCATCCTTCTAACCACTTCCTGGAGCCTATCCCAAATGTTACTGTAATGTTACTGTAATGTGAATACACTTTAACTTGATTTTAAAAATCTCACCACAGCTTCCCCACCAAAAAAAGGATAACATCTTACATACTACTGCATCCTCCATCTTTCCTGTATCACTTTTTGTAGCCCGAGAGGCCGCCCAGCAGAACAGTGTGGGAGAGGAGAAGAAAGAGGAAGAGGAGGAGGAAGATCTATCTTTAGCCTATGCTGCCAGAGGTCAGGGAAATACTCCTGATCCTGTTGAGTATTTTCTTCACTTTTTAAAATACTTTAACACAAGTTTTTGTATCAAGGAACATTAGCGTTCTTTCTTTCCCCCCTAATGTTTCCAGGTTTTGCCAGATATCCGATGGTGGGCTACATCTATAAGGTGAACAGCACAAGCAGCGAGGAGATCTGGCTCTGACGTCCCTGAATGTAACACACATACTGTACATGCATGCTACTTAAAAACAGTCCAGCCATCCCGAAGGAAACCCAGAGCAACTGCCACTCAACCAACAACTCAGGCTGGACTGACACGAACAGGATCCAGGATCTTGTTGGTGGAGTTTAACACCATTCTGCTGACCGCATCGACATGATCACAAGTTTCATAACCACACAAGGAAACTGTCTGTGTGTTTGTTACCAAGTGCTCGGTATTTACACTGCTGACATGTTGTCTCAACAGTATGAACTGCAAATGAAGCGCTCATCTTTCAGTTTGTTTCGACATGATCTCCTGTAAACATGCTCATAATGTCCCTCCTCTGTGTTGCATTACTGGAATGCATTAAATGTTCTATGCTAACACTGATACCTGAATAAAATGGTGCATAATTATAGAATATGTATTTGGTCATGGAAATGTTAAGATGCAATGTACTGTATATTTGTATGCATATGTATATGTGTATAAAAGAAGATGTCTAATAAAGATAATATGGAGACTGTGTGGAGGCAAAAGCTGGAAAATGCTGTGGTTGCAATCAACACTCACCAGGGGGCGCTGCAGAGCGGTTTACGATGAGAGTCGTGTGTTGTTGGCATAGTTCTAGCAATAAGTGTTGTGTGATGGAGAAGGCACTGTTGCATTTGGGGGAAACGTAATTGGGTACTCTATAGCTGTAGCAGGTGCAGGAGAAGAATAATCTAGCTCTTTAGGTTTAACTGTGTGTGTGTGTGTGTGTGTGTGTGTGTGTGTGTGTGTGTGTGTGTGTGTGTGTGTGTGTGTGTG
>NW_024582645.1:608551-612241 GCF_018398535.1 Haplochromis burtoni | reverse complement strand
TGTGTGTGTGTGTGTGTGTGTGTGTGTGTGTGTGTGTGTGTGTGTGTGTGTGTGTGTGTGTGTGTGCCAGGTGTTACCTCTGGGTCACAGGTTCCTGTGGCTTTTCATCAAACAGGAAGTCGAGTTGTGTTGTGGGAGCATCTATTTGCTTTCTCTCTGTTTTTCTTCTGCTCTGTACAGTAAATGCAGTCTGTCACACACATAGTGGGAAAAGAAAACATTCACAACACACGGGGGAATTAAAATATTCATCTGAACACACACGCTTGTGTTTGTGCCTTCGTTTTACCAGATGGAGCTGCTCACCACCACCGGCACGAACATATCCCAGAGCAAGCGTACACCAAGCAGCAATTACTGTCAACAGGCTGATCAGTCATTCCCATAAGGCGGAATTTTCTTCTCTGGTTGTTGTTCATGTGTTTTGTAAGATGTGAAAGCTGCCATGACAAAAAATCACGTGGGTAGGGGAAAAAAAGAGTTTCGATACCCACAACATTTTAATCTTATTACATATACAACAAACATGAAGTTTAGTGATCAAACAGGAAATGAGGGAACAGTTCAGTGAGGCTTTAGTGTTGAAAATGCACAAACTGATTTTTGTTGTGACAAGTTCAAAATATGCCACTACAACTTAAAATGTTGCTTGTGTTGGTGAGAGTGTAATAAACATTATTAGCTAAGTGCATCTGAACATGTCAAAGTCACAGTCAGGCTCCTCCAGATGTAGGAATCAACAAAGCCTGCTGAGACAGAAGATAAACCAATCACATTCACTTCCGTTTCATGCACATGCACAGAGAGACTGAGACACTGACAGACAGAGACTGGATGCTCGGCAGCTGAGACCCACAGTTCTTCATTTTGTGGTCAGTGCTTTTATTTAAAAGTTGATACTATGTTGTGTTGATATTAAGTGTTGATATTGTTATTTTAATTTAGAGTTAATAATGTGTAA
Organism: Haplochromis burtoni; assembly: GCF_018398535.1. Classification (NCBI taxonomy): domain Eukaryota; kingdom Metazoa; phylum Chordata; class Actinopteri; order Cichliformes; family Cichlidae; genus Haplochromis; species Haplochromis burtoni. The sequence goes on along the minus strand of NW_024582645.1, from coordinate 611,280 downwards.
AGTGTGAATTCTAGGAATAAACTAAACTAAACCTGGTTTCAGAGTTTGCATTCTTGGCTAACTAAAATGATTTCCTCATAATAGCACCCTAAATGTTGAATTTCATCATCTATTATCTGTCTCTGTAAGTCCAATAAATGGTTGACATGAAGTAGAAAATGGCGTACTTCCTGTTGCTCTGTAGTTCGCTCGCTCTTAGTTGCAGGGAACTGAACTGTTTCCTTCTATCAGCAGCAGAACTCACAGGAACAATGAAGAATCGCTTTGCTTTGGCCTCCTGTTTGCTGCTGCTTTGGACCTTCACAGGTAGGCCTGCCACACCATTTTACCCCTCACTGACATTAAAAGAAAATCATTGTAGGAATCATAATTCAGTGACAGGGTTTTAATTTCAACTTTGAATGTTACAGTGATACATGTTGGTTTTATTTTTACAATTTTTAAAAATGTTTTTCTCAGAATTTCTTGCAGTGTTTGTCAGCTGTCAAAATACCGGTAAGAAGACTACTTTTTTCATGTGACTATGTAGCATTATAGATGTGTGTGGAAATATATGAACTATGTGGGAATGTACAAGTAACAGTTAAGAGTTAAAACGTTTAAAGTACATGCAAGTTTGAGGTGTTCAATTTTATTTATTTATTTTTTCCACACCAGACATAACAGTGAACGAGCTCGCTGAGGGAATTAAAGTGATTTGTCCTGACAATTACCAACCAAAAGAAACAACATTGGAAAAAAGAGACAACAACACCAAGGAGTACACATGCACAAAGTCTGAGACAGAGAAACTGAAAATCTATGTGAAGTTTCGCAGTAAGTTGTATTTGTGAAATTTGATGAAAAAAACTTCAGTTTTCCATTTTATTGTGCCTAGTATGCATACTCTTTTGTACTTGCTTTACTTGGCTTCATTCTTTATAATAATGTAAAGTAAGTAGCCTACAGTAATACTTAAAGGTTCCTGACAGAACTGAATCTGATAAAAATGTCAACTTGTCAGGATACCTGTGAATAAATGTAATTATTGTTTGTGTGTGTTCGCAGGCTGTGACAACTGTGTAGAGCTTGACATAATGTCTATAGTGGGCATGGTCATAGGAAATGTGGTGGCCACCATTGTGATTGGAGTGGGTGTCTATCTCCTCGCCTCTCAGACTCGAACCGGCCCCGTCGTCTCTAACAGAAAGAGTAAAAGTAAAGACTGTCTATCTGTCTTTTACCGTGGAAAACATTGGTTCTAAATAACAGATGTAGTATATTTTTAAACACCCTGCAGGATTGGTCTTTAGTCACTGGTTAAGAATGTTGTGCTATTATTTTAATTACTTCGCCCCATCGGGCACAATTAGCATTTGAGTGTCATATTGGTCACTGGTAGAGGAGAATAGAGCTCCAGCTACAGTTCAGAATTACTCCGAGTCAAATCACTAAGAGTTAAAAACTATAGTCATTTAAATAATGCACACAAATACCCTAAAAACATTATTATTAATAATAGCTTTACTGTTAACTCAAATTGCCATCAGAATGGTTAATAATAATTCATGTGTCCTCAGGCTCCGACAGACAGCATCTTGTTTCTGAAAACAGAGGACCGTCCAATGACCACTACCAGGTAAGCTGAAACACGAACACCCGTCATAAATGTGAAAATACCACTAATAACGAAAACAACAACTGACACCTTTTCTGCAACAGCCTCTGAGGAGAGCTGGCCAGAGAGATACATATGACGAACTCGTCCATAGAAAATAAATGGAAGGATGCTCACTAGGTCCATCGCTGGAAACTGAGGTTCCATGAGTCCTCACATCTGAAACATCCGACAGCAGCCCCCGACAGAGGGAAAAACTGTTTCCAGGGTTTATGTTTAGCTTGGTTTATGCCCATTTCTAATGTAAAGTCTCTTCCAGCTTTACTTTCATCATGCTTGTAAGACAATGCTTTTCAGACGCCAGAAAATCGAGGCACAATATTAACTGTAGTATTATTTTTGTTTATTAATGAAAAACTAAGATTATCTTGGTACCCAAATGAAAAACTCAAGGAATAAAATTGACTGCGTTGTCTTGTTATGCTATCGCTAGTGGTGAATACTTCTCTAATACTTTTCTTTGGTACAATTTTAAGGTAACTGCTATATTATACTTCAGTCCTAATGTATAAATGAGCTTTATACTGTGCTTTTTAATACCCTATATTGTAATGGTGTCACCATAACCATGTACTGATGATAATTGTGACATTTAAAAAATAAATATTAACATTGTGTAAGTAATGCACATATGATAATATAAATGTAGTTTGATTTTTAACTCATTTCAAATAAAGATTTCACACATTCGACAAAGTTGTAGATAAATTTGACTGATGGTATTATTGCTATTATTTTTATTATTTCTGTGTTTTGATACATATCCTTATTAATTTCTTCAAACTGTTATTTTGAAATGAAAATCTGAAAACGCCTCAGTATGTCTATATACATATAATTATTTGTAAATGTAAAAAAATAAAGCACTATCTAATGTTAAACCAGTTGTTCTGTGGTTTCATTTAAGTGATAAGTTAGATGCCTTTGCAGCCCTATTTTTCTTGATTTTTGTTGTCCATTCACTCAATATGCATGAACGTGAATATGTCAAATTTAGCTACATGTCAAATCATTTATAACCAAACCACATGGGCTTGTTCAATATGTAAAAAGCACGATATACATTTTGACA
>NW_024582645.1:552762-608531 GCF_018398535.1 Haplochromis burtoni | reverse complement strand
CCCCCCCCCACAAATTTAACAATATCACAGGGACTAAAAACGCAACACAAACTCATTTGATGAAAAAAGTCCCTCAAACTGAATGAGCAGATTTTCAGAATTATCTTTTAGATAAGGACGCCTGGCAGTTCTCTCGTGTTCAATGTGGAGGAGCCTCCAGGTCACTGAGCATCTAAGGAGACTGAACATTTATAGATGAGTTTAAGAACAGCATATTTAGTGAAATAATTAACATATTTAATTTCTTAATAATGCAATGCTGTTTGCTACTAACCTTTTACAGAATAACGGGGTTTAATAAGACTCCATAAGCGTCCATTAAGGGATCAATGCTGTTGTAACAGTGAAACAATGGCAGTGAGTCCGGTGCAGAAATCTTTCCGTATTCATCCAATGATAGTACCATTTTCAAATAAACTGATCTGTACCAGATCAAAATAATCAAATATGTACAATCTGAGTTTCAATTATTATTATTATTATTGTTCTTATTATTATTAGTAGTATTATCAGTAGCAGTGCTAAAACGGTATCTACATTATATTTTGCCAATGCTTTGCTGAAAAAAAAAACGAGGTTGAGCTCAACTTCAGCACAGAGGTTACATCATAAATGTTAACACATCATCCAAAAATCCACCCAAAATGTTGATGTGAATATCCCACTGTTAACACGTTTTCAGTTTATTTTATGCACCTGACTAACAGGTGCGATTTGGAGTGAAAAGTATTCTTCATGATCTTCTTTTTTTTGGAAACACTTCATTTCAACTGTGTACCTTGTGAGATAAAAAAAAAAAAAAGCTTGAGAACCACAGAGGTAAACTTGCTGACTGAAGAGCCCTCTTCTTCACAGCCCGAGTGTTTGGATGTGACAGTGGTACTATCGTGATGCTGCTACAGAAACAAGAAGACCTTAATTTCACCATGTTCCAGCATGGTCCTTTTTCTTTTTGGAAAAGCTTCTTGTAACCACAGAAGTTACAATAAATGTAGAATAACCATTATGCTGTCTGTCAGTCCTAGAATGCTCCCTGTCTTTCTTTATGGAGAGTGGTTGCCTCCAAAGGTGTGTCAGTCCTCAGAGACATATTAAAATGTACAACTGTGTGTTAAAGCTATTTACAGCTGGGACAAAATTTGATATCTGTGTCGTGACTAATTTTTTTAATTTATTTTTTTTAACACGCAGTTTGAGATTAAAGTCTTAGTTATGGGCGTGACTGCTTAGTTTGACAGGTGTGCAGACACTGACAGATGTCTGACTAACTATGCTAATTTGTGTCACTACACCATCTTTGTGCAGTTGGACCAATTTTATTGGTATTATGTCACAAAAATCCAATCCAAGATGTTGGCACTTACTCTCTGGTGAGTTAAATGCTAGTATTTTATGAGCTTCATGCTGTTGAGAAGGTAATTGTGTCTGTGTGTTGCACAGTTTATAGCTAGCAGTTTATAACCAAGCTTGCTAGCGTTAGCACTGAACTCTCTCTTCTAAAGTTGGTCAACACCATAGTTGCAACTAAAAACAAATACTGAGTCCAGATAGCAAATGCCGGTTTCATCTTTTTAACTGTTTGATGTAAAACCACTGAGTAGAACCTCTGCTTGAAAAACGCACGATCTGATATCCTCGAGTTGGTGTTGTTCCCAGATCATCATGCTAAATGTTGTTCCAGGATCAACATTGCAAGTGACCAATCAGAATGTTGTGACGTCATACTTTTGCGACTTCGGGAAAAACCACTGTAAAACCAAAAACTGTACTTAAGCTGCGAGAAACCGCCGATCAACGGACCCTGACCCTAACCCTAACCATAACCCTTTAATAAACGGTAAACAGAATTGATATAGTCCTTGCAACATTGGAATTTCATAAATGCACGAATGGCTTGGCGCGCAAAAGAATAACGTCACAACAATGTGATTGGTCACTTGCGATGTTGAACCTGAAACAACATTTTTATGATGATCTGGGAACAGCACCAACACGACGATATCAGATCATCCTTGAAAAACACATTGAGGCCTATTTGAGGTTTTGATCAATAACATGTAACATGTTCTAAGTAAGAATGGTCACTTAGTTGAATTATTTATGACCATTTTAATGTTATTGTAATTTTAATGGTTAATAAATTAATATGCATGTAAATGTATGTGAACCTAATTATAATACATACTATAATGCCAGTCAATCATATTAATGTGGAGTTGCGTAAGACTTGTAATCAGTTACATTTTTTACTCTTAAGAGAAAGTTACACAACAAGGGCAAAGAGAAAAGCAGAGAGAAAGGTTAAAAAAACTGAAAGGTTAAAAAAGTAACAAAGTGTTGCAGGAAACACAAAAGTTAAGGAGGAGAAAAACTCAGAGGCCTCCCTCCCTCTCCCTGTCAGATAATCTAAAAGCTTAACGTCTTTGATAGCAGCTCGTCTTCTTCCTCACTCTGCTGTGACAAAGCTACAAACTACTGTTTTCTACCTGAGCCGGAGAAGAGATGAAACAATGGAGCTTTAAGCAGCTCGGCTCTGAAACACAAACCTGATCTACACACACACACACACACACACACACACACACACACACACACACACACACACACACACACACACACACAGAACCAACTTCTGACTCAGGGCATGTTCACACACCTTCGAGCACATGCACGCTCTCATCCAACATGAACGTGTGTGCTCGTGCACACTAACAGATGAGCAGATGTAGGTCTGTGTGTGGGAGCGGTTTGACTCAACAAAGAGAGAAGAACACACCACCATCCCCCTCCTATTTTCTTTGCTTCTTTCTCTCACAAATATACAGAAGATGTAAATGAAGATAACTGAGCGTAAGTGTGGGTGTGTTTCCACTAAACACTGCTCTTCTGAGATGCTTACAGTGTAACAGATTTATCAATCATTAATAATCTGCATGGAGACGAAACATTACGTTGTGTTTCCCTCTTTTGTTTCCACCAGTACAGCTGTGCTCCGTCACTGCTGGGAAAAAAAAATCATACAGAACCCAAAACATGACATGATGTGATATTTCCACTGTGTCTTTAACACTATCAAAAATATGTTTATGCATTGAGAAATGTTTCAGAGATATTTCCAGAGACGGTGATGTATACAACTGTCACAGCAGAAACGAAGGCATACTGGTGATGAGTGTGTGATGGGGGCTGGGGTGCTACGGATATGAGCTGTGGCTTTGAGGCAGCTTCATGAATCGGTTACAGTTCTATCTGCTGAACCATCCCAGTACTGTTTTCAACCATGAACAAAGACATACATGAGAGCAGTGTTCACTGTGGTTTATTATATTAATGACGCACGTTGTCCATTACAGTAACAAAAAGGTTATCACATTATAATGTAATGAAAGAAGAAGCAAAGAAGTAAGCCTCAAAGGTCTGTGCATGCAGCATGTTACATATCTGATGCTCTCTTTACATGTCAGAGCTTAAAATGCTGCATATACTCTATTTATATATGTACAAGACATGCAAGTATATTTGAATTGATATGATTTTATCGCTCTAAATTACAGCACTTTCTGCCAATGTTTAGATTAAAAGATCAGAATACTCAAATGCCCATAAACACATATATTTAGCTATCCACATTATCAGGCACACTTCTACAGACTGATGTGATCCAATTCCATGTCAACACAGTAATAAATTGATTTGCCGCTGTGCACCCTCACCACTAACCAACTAACTAACACTAAAAACATCATGACGGTAGCAAAACAATATATTTAAAAGCAAAACATGAATATTACAGGCATCAAGAAAGCAAACTTGCAGTCGCAGTGCTGTACTGCATTTCTGTGTACACCTAATAACCTGTACAATAAGCACACAAAAATTTGATTTCTTTAACTTTGCCTCCGACGGCGTCTTTCTTTATTCATTAGCCTGACACCTGTTTTTATGGCTCACAATATTGAAAGATGATATTTAGTCTACAATATCAGTTTGAATATTTTGTTGTTTGATATACCCCTAACAGTCATATTAGATAAGTTTATGTATTCTACGTGCTTCGTGGTAGCATCTTTGCAAATGGGCATTGTTGGCATTAACAGTTCACGACAACAAATACAAATTTGTAATGTTCATTAGGTTAATGTCAGTGCTAACGCTTTCTTTCTGTTGGACATGTTTCATGTTACATTTGGTTTTTTGCTCACTTTTTGCAGGCTACTTTTCAGGCACTCACCACATCGCAATGCTAATATCATTTCATTAGAAATCAGGCAGATCATCACTGATTCATTTAAAATCTGCAACAACTCAATTTCCCAACCACTTGACGACAGACACAAACGTCTCCTTTATACTGAACAATTCTCAAAATATACTGGAAAATGGTTTTATATTGATAAAATCTGTTATTTTAACTTTTTTCAAAAAAAAAAATTATTTAAATACTATATACTATAATACTAAATAATATTTAAATGAAATATCTTTAACTTTTGAATCTCAACGCAAATTCCGCCTGAACTCTACCTGCTTGTAAGTCAAAGGGAAACGGAGAAAATTTGTTGTGTTGGTTTTTGGCTAAGGTGACCCTTCAAATTCAAAACAGAAGAAGCCACTGCACGCTACTCAGATCATGACTGATACTCTTGTGTGTCTTTTGTGATTGTTTTCCTTCATTTGTGCAGAGACCCGGAGTCGATAGTTGAAGTGCTTCTATCCCATCCTGTTGACCACCGTGGAGTAAGTGTCCTGGGCGCGAGTTTGAGGGTTCAGTGCCTGCGAGAAAAACAAAAAAAACAATAAAATGTTTTGCTTTAGGATGCCAGATTAAGGTACACATCACCAAGTGGTTAAATAGTCCAATATGCTTAAATAATGTTATTTATTTATGGGAGGGAGGGATTTTAATCAACCACCCAGAAAGCCCAAGAAAATAAGTGGTTAAAGAACTACATCAGATCCATGAACCAGGTGAAAATGGAGTCACGCTCTTTAATCCCAACATATCTGAGTAGCTGATTTAGGGGAATCTCTTCTTCTAACACTTTTGCATGTATTACATCTTGCTAGTTCTCTCAAAATTGAGGGAAAATATAAAATATTTGGGCAAGTTTGGACTCTGCTCAGAGCAGGCTTTGGAATCACATCTTGGCAAATTAGTGTTAATATTTAGTGTAATCTATGTTCTATGTTGATAAACAGTTAATTAACTCTGGTCAGGAATTAATCCAGTTCCATTCAATTGCAACGTTGGTCTCGTTCCAATATCGTCTAACACAGTCTTATTTGTTACATGAAGGAACTGGAAGAATTTAGTGCAAACAAAGCTAAAAATATATTTTTAGTCATTCAGATTTGATTTTTATCAAATGACATGTTCTGATTTTTATCACTCCTTGCACCACATCATTAAAGATCATGTAAAACAACATTAAAATATGTGTGGAAAAGTAAAAAAAATTCACAGAACATGAAAACACCATTTCAGGACATTAATTGTTTCATCTGGTAAATTAAAAAAAGTATGAATAATTCAGTTCAATACAATTCAATTCAGTTTTATTTACTTAGTGCCAATTTGCCAATTCAGATCACTAATTAGTTTGGCTGCAGTTTTTGTTTCTCTTTCTCTTCTTTCCCCCAAACTGTAATATATTAATATCTCTTGTTGCCTGAGTGTACCTCAGGATTCCCAGGAAGAGAAAAGTATTAAAGGCAAAAGGACATCTGGAATACCCTGCTAAACCTGCTCCGTTCATCTAGCGGATAAACAGTAGAAAATGGATGGATGGTCGGATGGATGAATGGGTGGTTAGATGGAGAAACCATGAAAACTATGAAAACATCAACAATATAAAAGCCATACTTTCTGAATTATTGGGGGATTTAACATTCCAGGTAAAACAGAATTTTTATTATCCAGTACGTACCTCATAGTCAGGAGACGGGACAGGTGGACCTCGGCCTCCCGATCGAGGAGGTGCTGGAAGATGATGACAGAGTAAATACAACTTAACGCTCGTAATATCAATAATAACAGAATTTCTCAAGAATTAAAGGTGTATAAAGGACATGAGGTAACCTTTAACTCAACCAAGACAAAAAGGTAAACTAGTAGACTGTCATTCATTTGTCCAAGTGCACTTTTTACCTTTGGAAGGTTGAGGAGGTCCAGCTGGGCTTTTCTTCTTAGTGCACCTGTAGACTATGACCATCACAATTATTGTCAGGAGTAAGTCCCCGACAATCACCATAAATAATGTGTTTCCATCGAGCTCAAAGCAGTTCTCACACACTGGAGGTAAAAGACATCAAGTGTTAGAGCAGCATGAACAGCTAACACAAGTGAGGAAATGAAAAGATTCTTTTTCACTCACCATTTCCTTCAACATAGAAATAATATTTCTGATTAGTTTCGTATTCACATTTGTATGTGCCTTTACTCGTATATGTGAATTCATAGGTATCACTTTCATTATAGACTTTTTCATTTTTGTAAAACCAATTCGCCTTTCCTGGACAGGTCAGTATGACTTTGCTCCTCCAGAATTCCGCTTTGTCTGAAAAAACATGGACAGATATTAAGATACTTTTCACACAGAAAGGGACAATCTGAGATGTGAGACACTTTCCTTAAACTTGGCTCATCTTTTGCACATTGTGAATTTTCCCTGCATGAATACACATCATTCTAAATTATTATTAAAAGAAATCCTTTAACATTTACCAAAAAAAGGCCATGTCTGCTCACAATAAATGTGTTCAATATAGCAAAGACAAAAGTATATAAATGTCAAAAAGTGTATGTGGACATTAAAGCATATCGTTGACATACAGGAAATTGTAGAAATTTCTTTGAAATGCTCTTAGATGTTCTAGTTTGTTGACAGAATTCATGTTTCTAAATCCAGAGAAGTTAAGTGAAACTCAATGACTTTAAAATATGAATTAAAACAAATGCCAGACTGTTACCTTCGCTAGCTTTCGTGGTAGCAACGCCGAGGAGGACGACGACGAGCACGGCCTGGACACCCATGCTGAGCATTTTCTTCAGGATGCCTGTTTTTGTTTTCTAGAGCTTTCTGATATATAGACTATAACTTTTTGAATATTTCCACTTGAAGATTTCAGTTACATCAAAATGCTGCTCAATGAGACGAAAAGCTTCAAATTAGACGAGGAGGTTCTCTCTCGCTCTCTCTCTCTCTTGTTCTGACACACACACGTTGCACCCACAGGAAGTGTTTTTTTTTTAAAGATGAATTCACGGTTAAACCTCAAAATGAAGTCAAACTGAAGAAGTATACTGAATAGAAATGCTTCTGCTTGTTTTCTGATTCATTACAGATCAAAAACACAAAAAACTGCAAATGACAGCAGCTAACGTCACATCGCTTGAATGAGTAGTGTGGCGTATATTTTCATGCTCTTTAGTTTGCACCTAAACTCCCCATTACATGTAGCCATTGTTTAGTCTGAAAACACAGTCTGAATCTTTGATGGGAATCAGTTTTATGTGCAGTGTGTGACGAGTGAGGATGGCGGTGTTCACAGCAGCTCACAGTACGTGATGTTTGGAGCGGCTTTGCAGAACATATCATGCACTACTGTAAAGATCCTTAGATCAGTAAAACTTCTCATTCTGATCATTTTCCATGTGCATGATTAAAATACCAACATTTAACTCCAGTAAATCACAAAGAATCAAACATTTACAACCAAGCTGCAGTTTGTATGTTTCACAAACGGTGCCTTATATGCATCAGTATGTAACAACAACTCATAGATCAGTTTGAAATGATGGATAAAAGAAGTTTTTAGGTTATGAAAAACTTCTCTGTGACAAGTGTCTGAGCTATTTTTTGAGCCAACATGGCGGTTCCTGTTCTTAAACAGCACCTGCTTTGTGTGTGACTTGTGGATGTTTTTTTTTTGTTTTTTTTACATGTAACGTCCCTTCCCCCATTTCTTGTTGTCTTCAAATAACCAAACAGAAAAACGTCACTGATAAAAGACCAATAAGAGTTTCAGATATTCTGTTAGAATTACAGATGATAATAAAATGTTGTCATGCAGTCGAACATGTCTGGAGGAGACAGACGTCGAGACCCTGGCACTGAAAAAGCATTTTAATAACTATGGCTTTAGAATGTGTGTTAACTATGAATAAACCCTTAAACAGTGTGACTGTTCACTACCGGGTTTCAAATGTGACTTAGGTGATCAGCTCATGAGTCGAGTGCATAGAGACATCGCTGTTTAGAGCCCCTATCGAGTGCCTTCAACGTGTCCATTTGTATTTGTGTGTCTGCAACACATCTGCTCCACTCACCTCACCCGCCTGTCTGCAGTCAAGACACAGAACAGATGTGTTTAGCAACTATTGGCAAAAATGTATAATAAACTAAGTGTTTAAAAAGTAGTACAAATACAAAGAACAAGTAATACAAAAGGCAGTATCACTGCATGTACATCTATTTTTAGATAACTTGGCCTAGCTTAACCAGCTATGGTAGCAGGGGGCTCAACCTATACAGATGTAGAGTAGACCATGGCACCTTGGACAGGTCACCGTGTTCATCAAAAAACAGACAATCCAGCTATGGACTCTCACGTCTACACTTAGCATCCATCACAGTTTACCTAACATGTATGTCTTTGTGCTGTGAGGGGAAACCAGAGGACCCAGAGAAAGGCACAGGCAGAACATGCAGGCTCCACAGAGATCGGCCCAGCCGGCGAGCAGATTCCTTACCTTCTCCTGGGTCACCACCATTCCTCACTTTACTAATCAACTTGTATTCCCACTGTATCAGTTTCATTCACATCATGCAAACTTACGTCTGTAAGTCAAAATGCAACAGAACATGTTGGCATCTGAGCAATAAAAAAGGAGGAGATCTGAAAACCAGTCTTCCTCACTGGCTTCTGACTGGACCTACAGAGCCAGTGTGTTCACATCAAAGTGCGGCTCTGCCCCCAAGTGGTTCAAGGCAGTAAACTGCGCACACACCTCTGCTGGTCAACAAGAAGCATCACAGTAACATCCTCCTGTTTCATGAGCGCAGCCGTTCAAGTAAGTTTGGTTTTAGAAGTCAATGTAATTCACTTTGATATTAAAATCATATTTGTAGCATGTAAAGAATAAACTATCAAATTAGTTTGAAAGCTACAATTTAATATCACGGTTACAGTAGCTTCAATATGTGGAAATTCTATATATCACATCCAGACTGTTCTTAAATGCGTCTGTTGTCTCTATTATACACAAAATAAAAAACAAGTAAAATACTAAATAAGTACACGTTAAAGAAAATGTAGATGCATGTAAATAAATAAATACATGCTTTTGCTGTTTCATTTAATGATAACACATTACATCATATAACACGAGAATATAATAATGCTTTAAAAGAACTAGTACATTTCCATAAACTCTTTAATACTGATTTGGCCTCCAGGTTAAATTTTTACGCAAGAGTCCACACGTGGCATCAAGCCTCTAGCAGTAGAATAGGTTGGATGACCATCAAGAATTCTCCGTCTCTAAGTTTTACATGTGAAAAGGAGATAAGAGGGCGGCGAGGAAAGTGGATGACTTTTACTCCGCCCGAAAATGTGGAGGGAGGGTGCTAAAAATGAACTGCGAGGGGGCAGTGGCCAGTTGGGACGCGTCTTTGGGAGACGAGGAGCAGGCGAGGAATCACCGCGACTTCACGATTCAATCCCTCTCCAGAAGGCTTCCACAGTTTTGTATCGCGTCTCTGTGGTTCGGTTGACCGCCACCGGTCGCTTTCTTACCGCCCATCCAATGTGCGTAAAGGGGCTCTATGTGTTCACCGTCCTGTCTGGACTCGCAGCGTCAGGTGAGAGCCGCTCATTTGAGTGAAACGGTGATTTTGGTTTAATGTGAGTTGCCGTTTGACATATTTTTTGTGATATATAAATTTATTTATTTTTTTATGTTTTTAAAAAAATGTATGTTAATATTTTAAAAGTTATCCAATAACACGCTGTTTTATATTCATACCAGGACACTTACGCCTGGTTTATCTGGCATTTTGCGCGTATATTTTTGTGTCTGTGCTTTCCAAAAGTTTACACAGTGTCACATATCTGGGTTGACCCTTAAAGAGAGCTTCCAATAATAACAGCTTCAGAGTAAAAACGCTGATTGCCTGGCTTTTACTTAAAGCTCCCCAGGGACCTTTAACCTCCATCTCAGACCGGTGTTTTGCGTCACTGGGAAGTGGGGAACTTGGCACAGTGGCACTGGGTGGGTCACTTAAGAATTCCTGTAAAGGCTTTACAATACCCATAGTGGGGCCCATTCCAGACAAGATAATGGTTTAATAGCAATTACCGACATTGAACCCATTGTGTTTGTGGTTTCATGCAAACTCCTTTCCTGTCTATTAACGTGCTTACATTCACAGAGACTGTGAAGTGGCCCGCTGGCCTCAGATAAGTCCACCTGCTTTCCGTTAAGAGAGGGGGCGTAAGAGAAGGGGGGCTGGTGTTCAGGATATGTAATTTGGATCATAACAACTTGTCAGATGCGCAGGGAAATGAACAATCATAGATCTTATCCACCTCTAAAAAAAGTTCCAGCCAACATCTAATCACTGCTTTGGCACGACTAATGGAACATGTTTTAATAGCATCAGTTGGCCCATCAATCAGTGGCAATTCATTCACAAGAAGCCAGGTTGCTTTAACCTTGAAGTAATCTCTGTCCATCCCGGTTAAGTGGATTATATTGATTGAACATGTCCATCCACTGCCAAAGCACCATGTAGGGATTCACTGTAGTGGCAAGCTGCTTATGTTTACAATGAGCATGTGCCTGCAGATCAGTCACAGCACAGGCTGACACTGACGGAGCAGGAGGACGCGTGGATGCAGAGGAACGGATCCTCAAATAACAGCATGTGGATGAAGAGGAGCATGTTGGGACTGATTACAGCTCAGCAGCACCTCAGTTCTCGAGCGTTTTGTGCTGTAATCACTACCATTGCCTTTGGCTTTATTGATAAAAAAAAAAGGGCAGGCATGACAAAACAAGCCAGCGCAACATTTTTGTGAGCCATGTAGGGTATAAAATATGCAGCCCTCTATGCAAAATAAATGGGATGTTTCTCTCGACTGCAAAAGCCTGTCACCGTGCGATCAAAGCCAGTTTGTATTCATTTGTAGACTTGCTGCAAACAGAAAAGTCAGTTTTATGGGATTTAGGATGAAACAAAGAGAACAATCACACTGCTGCTGCTAAACATCACCGTCACCAAGTGTTAAAAATCCTTCACGGCTCAGAAAACCGTAATGAACTCCTGCTGTGTGTGTTTTTTGAAAAGTGTGTGTTGGCAGGATTTCTTATTTTTAAGTTCAGTAAATCATATTTAAATCAAGACATATTTAAGAGCAATGGGGTTTCTTTTGTTGCTCATTTTCTTCAGCTAGTGTGATCCTTATCAAATTTGGATACATTTTTATTTCAGTAGTGCATTTGTGCTTTGTGGAAAGCTCTTGTGTTTTCCTGCTTCGTGATGGAGGTGGAGGGTGTTAGAGTAGATTCAAACTGAATAAAAACACAGGAGTTTAAACACAAAGAGCTTTTTCCCCTGAAAGCTGTCAAATCAAAGTGTTAAACTGCAGTCTGTTTGACCTGCAGCACAGGCCTCTTGGAGGTAATCCAGCATCAATTGAAACACATTTTTCAACAGACTTTTTTTTCTTTTATAAAGAAATAAAATAGTTAATGATATACATAAATACAGGAAACAGGAAATGAAGTGAAAATAACAGCAGTTGCTGTTGTTATCTGTAGCAGTAGCGGTTTGGCATGCCATTTCTTAAAAGCCCCACATTACTCTCTTCTTTTGTGCTGATTAAATGTCTTAAAGGAGAAAGCGGGATTTGAACCGTAATCTTACAGTGACCAGACTTCCTCTGGAATTTTCCAATTTGTAAGACATGTCACAGCGAATAGACAGGGCCTGTTTAAATTGTTCAGTACTTTTGCATTATTCATCCATTTGTTATGAAAGTGGGGGTTTGAGTTCGGGCATATTTTTTCTCCCCCACGTCTGACCACTTAGCTTCAAAGCCAGCAGAGCAATAACTCAGTTACATGTACTCGCTGCCAGCTGAGAAGAAGAAAAACAGAGCAAAAACAAACACTTAGACCAGATTTCTCTCATTTTTCCTTTTCATCATCCAAATAAAGACAGCCAACTGAACATTTTTTCCATCCCCTTCTGCTTACTGTACGTCTCTTTTTGTTTCTGTTGTTCTCGCTTTGTTTCAATTGTTCCTTTCTTTCTTAAACATGATCCTCGACGCATGAAACGCTGACTAATGCGTGTCAGCCTGTCCCGACTTACAGGTTTAACACACATACAGACGCACAGACATGCGAACAAATGGCTGCTGACGATTGCGACTTTCCAGGCCACTGTATAAACGGTGATTGTTTAAGCTTTTTCTTAGCTCTGCCTTGTTGACAGTAAAGGAGCAGCTTCTTTAGGCTCTGTTGACTGGGATGTAGCAGTTATCTCCCTGCCAGCGGGTCTCTAATCTCACCACAACAATGTTAATAATAGGTCAACATAACAAAGTGTGACTGTGTTTTTTTTTGACTTGCCTTGCTGTGTTGACATACCTAGAGGGACGCCTGGCCTTTGTGGTGCGTTGGAATTACCTTAGAGGGCCGTGTTAAGTTGACAGTGACGAATGCCTTGTATGCAAGGGTGCACCAATCCCAACACAGAGGGTTTAGAGCCCCATGTGAAAAATATCTGACAATGACGGCAAGGTGCTCCCCACACTTATGTCAAGAGACTGTGCTCGGCTCCAGATGGAAGCAGGGGTTTGAAATGCCTTTATCTGGGTGCAGGGAGCATTTGAGTCGCTGCGTCTCATGCAAATGCAAAGCCCGTATGTTTGTGAGAGTGGCTTTTTGGCTTGTGTAGTCACTTTTCTTACATGCACTCAGTTGTTGGCTGGCCAATCATTCCCAAAGATGTTTAGAGTTACTTTAAACACGCACATGTACAAGTTCAAACGACCCACCCCAGTACGTTTACAGCATGACATAGCTCGACGGTTTCCACAGAATATCAGCAGCTCTTTCATAGTCATCTTATCTGCGGGGAGGAGGACCTTGAGAATTTTTGTCACTTAAGTTATTGTTAAGTTGAACCGTTTTTTGACTCAACAGAGGAGTAGTGACCAAGGTGACTATAGTTAACTAAAAATAAGCTAAAAATTCAAACCATATTTCAAAAATTACATTAAGTTAATTCAAATAATACCTAATTGAGCAAAAAACATCCAATAATTTCCTGATTTGAGATGGTGATAGCCAGGTTTTAACATGAAGAATTATACATATATTTAAGAAAAATGATTTTGTGAGTTATAATTCCAGTAGGCCTACCATCTGGAAACTTTTTTTTTTTCTTATTAGTGTGTGATCAAATATGTGACTTTCTGGGAGTGCTGGACCTTATAACAATATTTGAACTAGCCAATACTCAGACATTTTTTTATTGTATCTGTCCCAAATTACAGATTCATTTTGATTGTAATAAAGACCTGGGAGAATTTCAGGCTGTTACCTTTAATACTTTACAAGATATTCATGTTCTCAGATTTCAATGTGCAAAAAAGTAGGTAGACCAACATTTAAAAAAAAAAAAAATCTTCAAAAGTATTTAATATATGAAGTTATAGTTTTAGAGCAATCATTATAAACGTTCAAACTTTGTACCATAACAATTTAATACAAACTGGAGCAGAATGACCCGTCTGCTGGTTTGGTAAAAGTATTTTAACAACTTGCCCGATGAGGCGCTGATTGAAGTGTTTATTGAGAGTGTGGGATCTCAATAAACACACACACAAAAAAATAATATTAATAAAAAAAAATGTATCTGAGTGAAAATGCTTTGTTCATCCAGTAAATATAGTCCAAGGGAATTGTGTGAATAAAATGAGGCCAAAATCTTACCAAATATTTCAATTTTATGGCACTGTGCATGCATAAATAAGCATGGAGTCTCAGAAAATAAAAGGTTTCTACATAAAAGAAAAAAAAAAAAAAAGAGAGTGTAGGAGCTAGAAGACAGAGCGTCAGCTGCTTTCAAAAATAAAACTGCTGTGACTTTACTGTAATGCCTGCGCTGATTTTCCTGAATCTTCCCTGACATATGTCATGCACCCCACCCCACCTCACCCTAACCGGTCTCGGCAGATCGCCGCCTCTCCCTGATCCTGGTGCTGTTGGAGGTTTCTTCCTGTTAAAGGGGAGTTTTTCCGTCCCACTGTCACCAAATCACTTGCTCATAGGGATTCATATGATTTTTGGGGTTTTCTCTGTTGTATTATTGCAGGGTCTTTAAGCACCTTGAGGATGCTGCTGTGATTTAGAGCTGTATAAAAGAAATTGAATTGAACTGAATTGACTTCAATAATAATTAAAAAGACTGAAAGTATTAAAAACTAAACATTTTCAAACAATAAAAATGTAACTGAATGAAGAAAATGAACTTTGGAGACTAACTGAAGCTAAACTGAATTAGAAACGAAAAGTCCAAATGAAATTTAAGAAAAACGAATTAGGAAGTACTAAACTTATAACTGTGGTCATGACGATAGTATTTCACCAGCTGAGAGAGTTACTTTGCCTTATTTTCCTTTCCATTGTTTAGCTTCTGACTTTCATGTGTTGGCTGCAAATTTTTTCAGTGTATACAAAAGCAGCTGCAAGCTTTTGTGCTGTAATCACAATTTAAATGAATGAGAAGGAAAATGATAAAAGGAGGTAAAGGACTCATGTGGGAGGATTTGGCCCCACTTTTTTAGACCCTGTTTTCCAACATTTTTCAACTTCACCCCAAGTCTGAAACTTGGACTACCCATGATAGGCTGAAATCCCACTGGAGAGAAAAATGGGATTCCTGCAAACTTTGTAACTTCTGCTGAACAGATGACAGCGTATAATTCCTAATTCTAAAACCTTTTGCAACAGTAGAGCCACACAGTCTGTGAAACGACCTCACAGTATCAGTCCACAACATCACATGAGCTGAATCACTGGAAGACACTGTGTCATCCTGAGCTCTAAGTCGAGGCAGAATGTAAAGAGATGCACAGATTCAGTGTGGAGACAGAATTCAGACGTTACTTTTCCTTAAAACTGCCCAAAAAGTATCTGAAAACACAACCTCTGTGTAAAAGTGATACCAGAGAAAAAGACCCTTCGCCTTTAGGATTTCAACTTTAGCTTCTTCAGTGAATTCTGAGTAAAAATCGAAACACTGTAACTGATACAATTAGTTTTTTATGAAATAGCTACTTTTGTCTGTGTGCTTGTTCACAAAAAAGAAACAGTGAACATGAATCTTTGATTAAATGCAATGAGACAAACAAACCAGCATTAGAACTAAGCAAGCGTGTCTAAAATCCAACTTTCCATTTTACAGGAACCATGTTTTGTTTCCTCCATCTTGAGTTACATAGTATTCCTTCTAAAAAGCCAGACAGAGCCAGACCATGTTATGTAACTCTTTTCACAGAGTAGCTCTTTCCTTTCTCTGAAGTAAAGCGATCTCTATTTGTAAAATTGGCCCGTTCCCCTTTAAGGCAGCCAGCTGAGAGCAAAGGCCTGCACCTCCTCCACACTTTGGTCTCTGATCTGTGTATAAATTGTCACTGCCTCACTTATTTATCTGCTCGGGGAGGCGGGGGGGGGGGGGGCACAGGTGAAAGCCACAGCAAGACCACATCCAGTCTGACTCATACCACGCAAAACCTACATCTTTTTTGCTGCATAGTAAATATGTGAGGCTGTCTATTGAGGGTTGAACTGTCGGTCCAAGAGAAGCCTGAGGGCTGTGGGTGAGCTGGATCGAAGTGCGCTCATTGGACCCCCCTCGCCCCCCCAACCCCTCAGGAGTTTGTAATCCCGAAGAGGAGCTGAGTCAGCCGCGAGGTGGGAGTGGAAGAGGTTTGATGGATTAAACTCTTATCCTCACTCACCCACTTCGCGTTTCCTCTGAACACCGTCGCCTGATGAATTACAATTGGCCAGGAGGAAGTAGGGGGAGTGGGAGAAAAAAGACGAGGAAGAAAGTGTTCAAAAAGAGATTGATGCTTGGTCCCTGCTTGGAATGACCTTTAAGTGTACTCAGACACATTAGCTGTGCATAGTTCATGTCTAAAGAGTTCAAATCACAATAAGAAAGAAATTGCAGTGACAAAATTTGTGACTTGTTTTATTGGGAGAAATATTTTTCTTTGTCTTCCTATAAACAAGGAACAGCTTTCCAAAGCAAATTAATCAAAGCTTTTAGCTTGTCATGTCTTGTTAATAATTAATTTTTACATTTCAGCTTTATTTGGAATAAGCGGCAGTGTCATAGACTGTATGCAAAGAATAGACCACACCAACAAAACAGTAACTACTGGGTTTTATTGCAATTTATAAAGCTTTAAGTTGAACATTTTGGCCATTAAACTATTTTTTTCAAAGTATAGGATGCTGAGTGTTCATGTAACTTGTCATTTTCAAAGAAGCCAAGCCCTATAGCACACCCAGCTTTATTAGCAATTTCACAGTAAATGGGACCATAATTAACTAACTGAGCAGCATGCTGTCTTTAAAAAAGACCTGACACCCTCAGTCCAGTAGTGACTGAGATCATAACCCCCTTAGGAAAGGTCATAAATCAGGAGAGATGTAGGGCCATTTTTTCATTGACTTCTGCGCTGTCCCTTTGGTGCAGCCCCCTGGTGGTTACTAGAAAGAATGACACCAAGCGGTTCAGCATTGGGTTCAATTTTCAGACCTAAATATAGACGGGAGAAAAGAGACACCTCAAAGTCACCTCATGTCTTAACACAGCATGGCCAAAGGTGTGGACACCTGAATGGAACAGGTCTGTGTGACAGTTTGATACACAAATATGAACGTTTTTTGGGGGAGAAATGAATGTGACTGAACAGCTTTGGAAGTGTCAGGCAGGAAACAGCTAACAGGAAGCATTTAATATATGATTATATGGACCGTGTGATTAAAACACACCGTACCTTGCATATTTTTCTGCCTCACAACACGGACAAATCCTCTGCTCTTTGGGGTGGGGTGGGGGTGAAGGGGTGGGGGGGGTTACTGATGGAGCTGGTCTCTCTCATTATTGTTTTCCCCAAAACACACTCATTTGTAATTCTTCTTCTGTTGTTTTATGTTCAAATTCTGTTGAGTTGTGTGAGCTTTGTGAGCCGCATTTGCTGGTTTTCTCAAGTTGCAGTGCGTTTGAACTCTCAGGGCTGCCGTAACTTTTGTAAAACAGTACAAAGTAGAAAGATCACTTAAGGCCAGACGTTCATGAGTGAATGGAAATTCGTATTAACCTCTGACTCTTTTTTTACAGCGTGTCTTTTGTCTTCACCCCCCATCGTGTTTTGGCACATTGCTGCCCCTCCCTGAGCCTGATTTTGCTGGAGGTTTCTTCCTGTTAAAAGGAGTTTTTCCTTCTCACTGTCACCGAATGCTTGCTCATAGGGGGGTTATTTGATTGAAGGGGTTACCATATAAAGCACCTTGAGGCCACTGTTGTGATTTTGGCCTATATAAATAAAACTGAATTGTATAAAGAAAGCATACATGTCAGTATCTCAAACAAAGTTGTGTTCATTCAGGGGTTCCCTCCCATTACACCAGTCAACACTCAACTCTGTGTCCCCCTCCTCTGTGAACACACTGTTACCTGAACCTGCTATTCCCAGCCCTCAGTCCAGCCCCTCATGAAAGCGAGGCCTTGTTAAAACCAGGGAAAACTAACCTGGGCTTGTGAAACATCTTACAAAGAAGAGAAGAGGCTCTTTGTAATCCACTGAGCTCTTTGTGTGTTTGCTCCTGTCCTAAGTGTTTCCTCCAAAACCGGCGTAACAGAGAATCAGGTTTCCTCCGGTGCTCCGTTTTGTTTCTGAGCCGTAATGAGGAGAGGAAAGGCACAAACACGCACAACAAGGAAATAATGTAATGAAACCAATTTCCTGATTCGGAGAGTTGTGTCAGCTGCTCGATTTCTCCTGCAGTGTTGCCTCCCTATATGACCTAACGTCCTCTTTGCAAATTGTAACGCAGGTTGGCAGAAAATACCACTTACACAGTGACTCACAGCTGCCTGGATATACTTTAGTGGATATACTTTACCATCTAATCAATGGTGTCTTCTGTTTTTAAACTAGCTCTGTTCCCCTTGCTTTAGAAAGATGCATATTTATGAGCAACTGCATCAACAAACCCCAAAGCCCAACAGAGAAGGTTTGCTGAGGAGCTGTGATAAGAGCTCTGTATACCACGCAGCATGGCCTTTCTGCAGCGTGAAACACACCCAGAACGGCCTGGAAATGTTTAAGCTGTGGAAGTACAGCTGTTGGTAACCGAAGCAAAATATTGCAGTCAGCAGAGGTCTTAGTTTGTTTGCCTGCCTCTTGGTTAGCTAAGGTTTACCGACGAGTGGGAGAAAGGTCAGCTGACGAAGTAGGAAAGCAAGTGAGTGAAGAATATGTTGTGCAGGACGTGATTTGCATCCTTGACAGAACTCTATGAGATGGTATTTTTTTAAACTGGATAATAAAAACACTTCAGTTTTATCTTCCAAGGGTAAAAAAAAATGTAAATAACTTTGGTAACTAACGAAAAAATCCAGCCTGGGAACAGATCAGTGATGCGTCACTCTCAGTGCGTCCTTATTTCCTCGGGATAATCTAATTAACTTTTTCAACTAAAGTGAAACTTCATATTTGCTGGTTCCTCAGTATTTACTCGGTAGGGCTTCATTATTTCATAGTTACTTGATTAAATGTGAATCAACAGCTTGAAAAGAATACAAGAAGAACACAAAAAGAATAATTAAAAAAAAATGTAATCTGTAATGAAAAAGTACATATTGTCGTTTTAAGATGAAAATGGGGAGTCAGAATCACAGATTATTATGCAGTAGTCATTAACTACGGAGATAGTTTCTCCCAGATGGTTCTTTAGTCAATAATCCTTTTTGATTCTATAGCCTTGGCTCAGGAGTTATTAGGGAAGTACTGATAAAAAGTCCTCAGTTTTTTCCTTCCTTAGTGACTAATGGTTGCTAAGGAACCCTGTTTATGTAACGAGACGGATTGTGTTAAGGCTCAAACTGCAGTAACTTCTGAAATTCTGACTGTTTTAAATTGGTTTTAAAAGGTCAGAAAGGTCAACAAAGGAGACACAGGAGCCTCAAATATTGACCACAAAGGACAATTATTGAAGTTTTTCACCCTTTAGTTCTTGCTATGTTATGACTTTGGTCTTTTTCACAGCTGGGGCCAAATGAAAGTGGAAACATGAAGAGACCCCACACTCTGGTTGCTCCACACATTCTGGGCGCTGCTTCTAAGTGACAGCAGACAGCTTCAAGTAGAAATAGGCCTGCTAACCTCTGCATAGCACCCGGAACAACCAGTGCACTACCACGCACAAAAGAAAGTTTTAGAATACCAAAACCAGAATATTTTTAAGCTTTTAATAAGAATAATAAGAATAAAAGTGATTCCTGCCAACTGCTTCATTCCACACATACCTGCATGTCTGGCAGTGTGAGATTAAAAGCAACACTGAAGCGTCCTTGAAAGAGGCTGTGCACTTATAAACCTGCCTGCACTCACTGCCACCAGTTGAAATACATACATGAAGGTCAGAAAGTACTTAATAATTTCTGTGTCTTTGCAAGGCTTCATAGAGTCATGGGATGACCGCCAAGCCAAGCAAAACCAATCACAGTCATGAGGACTCTGTTAGATTATTATTACAGTAGATGAAAGTACTTACCCTCTCTGGCTGCAGACAGAACAGTGGGCCAGAGCAGTTTGTACTGAGCAGTGTTGACAGGTAGAATAAAGTGCATTAAAGGTTCAGCAAGTTCATTTTATTGTGATATATAAGGGATATTGATAGATATTCTGGACTTGCGCCAACACCAGTACAGCTAATGAAGCGTGTGTGTGAATGTGTGTGTGTGTGTGTGTGTGTGTGTGTGTGTGTGTGTGTGTGTGTGTGGGTGCATGTGGACTTGTGCCAACAGATGGGCCCTTGGGCTTAACCCAGCGAACGCACACAGGTCGATATCCACTCAACAACGAAAGACAATATTTTATGATCCTAGCTGTATCCGATACTGTATTGGTTCAGGAACACGAACAGCTGACGTTTACATCAACAAAAATATGCACAAGGACACACGCATGCACATACGCACTTTCTCCAGAAGTCTGGGAGAGATAAGACTTTGACCTGGCGGGAAATCCCATGTGGGAAAGTCTTTCATTTAAACTGTAACGGCGTCGGGTTTAAGCAATCAAACAGACGCATTTCACACAAAGACTCTAATTTGGTCTTTTTTAATTATTGATGTCATTCAGATGCTTCACAGTATTTAATATTTCCAATTAGAAAAAAAAGGTTGTGGGATTTTTGAAAAGATTGTGTTTTCTTGTCATCCTGACAATTTAATTTGTTTCCTTCTAGAAAGGAATCCAACTCTTTCTAGATAAAACTTTTTACATGAAAGTTTTTCAAAGAGTAAAAAAAAAATGCAAAAAAAAATATCACACAAATAAAAGAAAAAAGTAGCAAGTTGCACACAAACACAAATAGGACAAATCAATTTGCCTGTAATCTTCCCATGCCCTCTTCCGTAGTCTACATAGCTCCAACTTAATAAGCTGTGAAAGCCCTCTCTCTGTCTCTGCGTGCTGGGTGTGGTTGGCATTGGCTGGACAGGATGTTCAGACATAAACAGTTGAGCAAACGAGATTGGACAGAAACTTATGCTGGAGGAGACAAGTGGACATACAAGCAAACAAACATCATTATCGTATCTAATCCTTACTGACTGCAACTGTGTAGAATGACATGGCTAATCTTTAGCTCCATCTATGCACTAATAAGTCACTCCTATGCTTCTTGCTTATTTCTTGTTTCTTTCCCCAAATGGGTCCGTTCAACACTGGTAATGTCTTTACTCATGTAACGGCATGTGTCGCCCTCAGCAATTAGAGCCTGCTAATGGCAAATTAAATAGTGATCACGCACTTCTAGCTATGGGGACAAATTACTGTTAGAAGCACTGTACATAACCCTAACGCTGCTGTCGTCGTGCTAATACCCATTCTCCCTCTAAAAAGACCTAATTAACCTTAATTCTTAATCAGCTCTGCGTGCGTCAAAAGGACGGCACAGTTGAAAGCGCGTACTTTTTTGTTGCTCAAAAAGAGATTAGTAACACTTATTTAAATTCATGTACTCGAAAATAGACTTGGTTGAGGGTAGAAATGTGAAATGAGGTGTTATGGCCCGGAGGACCTGCTTCCTCCGCTCGCATTTGAAGCACAGTGAATCATTTCAGTGTAAGCTTTTAAACAATTTGGTAGAGGAGCACAGGCACTGCACTTTTACTCTGCTAATCTTCCAGGTCCTCTGTCACTTCTCGGATGTGAAAATAAAAGAGTTTAGCTGTGAGTACTGACTTCTAACCAGAAATGTACCCCCTTTCTTCTCTGGTTCTTCTTCTCTGTGCTGGTCGTATAATTGCAATACAGTGGAGGAAATAATTATTTCATCTCCTGCTGAATTTGTAACTTTGCAAGCTTTCAAAGAAGTGTTTAGTCTATCATTTTTTTTTTACAGTAGTTCCATTTTATTGGACATGACTGAATATGAACCAAAAGTCCATAAAAAACATTAGATGAAAGTTATAAATTGATTTGCATGTCACTGATACTGATTACAGTCAGTCAATTACAGATACTTGAGACCTTGTATATAAAGCCCACCTGTCACAGAATCATCTGCATGTGTTCCAACCTTTCCACCACAGTGGCCACGACCAAAGAGCTGTCAAAGGACAAGATTGTTGACCTGCACAAGGCTGTAATGGGCTACTTGACCATCAGCAAGAAGCTTAGTGAGAAGGTGACAACTATTGGTGAGATTATTTGGAAATGCAAGAAGTATAAAATGACCATTAATCAGCCTCAATCTGGAGCTCCATCCAAGATGTTGAGATTATAAGAAAGATGGTAGATCCTCTCAAAAGTCCACTGGAGAACAGTGTTAATGATTTGAAGACAGCTGGGACAATAGACATCAATACCACCACTGATAACACACTACACTTTAATGGACTTGTTTATGAAGGCACATGTACAGGTCCCTGTTAGGTTTGCCAGTGAACATCTAAGTGCTTCAGACAGGGTTTGGGAGAAGGTGCTGTATTCAGATGAAACTAAACTCAAGATGTTTCTTTGTTTGGAAGAAGACAGATTTTGAGTATGACCCAAAGAACACAACCCCCACAGTCAAACACAGAAGTGGAGACCTTAATACTTTTCTAATTTCACTCCACTGAGGAGCTAATGAATGGGGGCATGTACCATAACATCTCGGAAAACAACCTCTTCCTTCCCTCAGCCAGAACACTGAAAATGAGTCATGGATGGATCTTCCAGCATGACAGTGACTCAAAATATATCACCAAGGCAAAAAAAAATGGACGTTAAGGTCATGTAGTGACCTAGCACATCTCCAGACCTCACTCCTTTAGAAAATCTGTGGAGGGAAGGCTTTCTTCCTGTTAAAAGGGAATTTTTTCTTCCCACTGTCGCCAAAGTGCTTGCTCATAGCGGGTTATATGATTGTTGTTTTTTCTCTGTATGTATTATTGTACGGTCTACCTTACAATATAAAGCGCCTTGAGGGAACTGCTGTTGCGACGTGGCGCTGTATAAATTAAATTTAATTGACTTGAACTGAAGTTTTAGTGGCCAAGCAGCAGCCAAGAAGCCTAAAGGATGTAGAGAGTTTCTGTAAAGAGGAGTGGACTGAAATCCCTGCTGAGCAAACCTGGTGACCAACTACAAGAAACATCTCACCACTGTTCTTGCCAACAAGGGTTTCTCCACCCAGCATTAAGTCATGCTTTGTTTGGGAATCAAATACTTACTTCACTCAATGACATGGAAATGATGTAATGTGTTTTTTTATCTTCTGGAGTTTTCTCTCCATCGCCATTAAATTTAAACTATCATAAAAATTAGAGACTGTTCATTTCTTTGCAAGTCAGCAAAGTTACAAATTCAGCAGGGGACTGTATTCCAGCACATGGAACCGCAGTGGACTATGATGCTTGTTAGCTTAATTATTATTTATTGCTGCTGTCAGTGTAACATTTGTAGAATTTAAAAATTTAATCACTGCTTTTGCAAGAATATTTCATCTCCTTTAAAAAGAAATGAAGCTATTTGCACAATATTCTCAGTGTCTTGTTTTGTGCTTTTGTATCTTATGGCCACAGGGGATCAATGCAGCTTACAACAAAATAAACAGTTTATTGCTAGTTTAACATGCCAGAACTAAACAATAGTGCCATTTGATCAGTTGTGCCAACTTAAATATTTAATACGACATAATCTCAAGTTGCAACAGCACATTATGCTGTCCCCCCAAATAAATGAATACTTAAATAGAAAGCTGAAGTATATTCCTACTTTTTCAAGAAAGAAGATGTAAACTTTGAAACAAGGCCTCCTTTTATTGCTGTTTGCTATGAGGGCTCATCTATAGTGTGCTGCCTGTCTTTTAGTTACATCTCTGCAAATCTCCAGACAGGATAGGCGACCCCTGGTCCACTAAGATAAACAAAAAGGCTTTTAGACTTTGAGAGAAAACCAAACAGCTGGCAAACATCTGAAATGACTCGTTGCCTCTGTAACATGCTTTACAGGATCATGGACAGCCAGTGATTCGTGGTTAGGATTGATCAGGTCACTTAGCGCTTCTGAATTGGAGCCTCTCCATCAGTTGCAAAGCGTAACATTTCTTCAGGGATGTCCAGCACGTTGAGTCTTTATCGCAGTATGTTGGAGATAGCAACACGCCCCCACTGCATGACTTCTGTTCAACAAGTCAAAATAAGAAGATATCACGTTCACAGGGAATTCAGATGTAGATGAGCAGACATGACATTGGGTAGTAATATTTATAGTTTTTTTGTGATGCTTTTCTAAAATGTGATGACTTGCTGCTCTGAGTCTAATTCATTTTCCTTTAATTAAGCCACTGGTTGGTTTCACACTGAAACAGGCTAGAAGAGTAGACCTCGGGAACGCCATGGCCGGTTCAAAGCAGATTTGAAACCATGCCATGCGGTGTCATCTGTACTGATAACTTAAAATTAGGGAGTCATAGCACTCAAAATTGAGCAGGTCTTTAAATATTTCATTTTGAACCAAACTCCTGCTCGATTCTGCTATTCCCTGTCTTTTCCTTGGACATCCTTGTGGCCTGGACTCAAGTGTCAGGATTGAAGAAGTGCACACGGCCGCACACCTGCCGTCGAGAGGGAGTCATTAAGCGGCTGTGCTGATGCAGCCAGTGTCGATGCTCTTGACCTAATGAACATCCTAAACACAGCCAGTTCTCTCCATTAATTCCATGCTCCTATACACACAGCCAAGTGATGGGAAGGAAAGAGGTGGAAAGGTGGTGAATTAAGGCTTACAGCCTCTGAAGTGCATCCAACAAAGCACTGAAAAGTTCAAGATTTGTATCTTCTGCCTTGCTCTGCTCACTCGTACGCAGCACTCCCAGGTTTCACCAGACTCATTTAAAACACATTAGGCTGTTAGAGCACTGTCAGGGAGAGCGAAGCTCGTCTGTTTAATGCTGCGAGGGTTTGCCTGGTCTCATCCCGGCCCACAGGAAACTCTCTCCAGCCTGATAGGGAACAAAACACACTGCCCAAGGAGCTAAGCCCCCGCTGATCATTTCCCAGCAAGCTCCTGCCTTAATGCACACAGTGATTATAAACCAGCGGTAACAATATGGCTCAATTTGCCTGCTTTGCAAGACTATTCTAATTTCTGTGCTGCTGCTGATGTTTTGTGCCTGAAGCCTTATATTGATATTCACCAGCCACCTCAAATTACTTAACTGAGAGTTTACGTTGTAAAGGACAGCTTAATCCATCTTTATATTATATATTATTCACATCTTTAATAATTAACACTGTCACAAAGATGTAATTACTGTTCAGCCTTTTTTTTTTTCTAATGAACTGATTAATAACGTCTCCTTATTTAATTCTGATGTTTTGATGACTAAATACTTCACTATAACCTAGTATGTATAAAATCAAGGCCAGGTATGAGACACTGAGGTGAGCAGTCTGGCCAGAGAGGGCTTTTCCATCAGACGTACGATTCTTTTCAAGTGTTTGGCTTAATCTGTAGAGATAGTGCTAATGGCAATAGGAAAAGTCTGGGCTACCCTGAGCTCACTGCAGCTACTAGCCCTGCAGAAGGATGTCTGCTGTGTTCTTGGTATTGAAAAACACTAGACATGGCTCCTGTTGTTTTTAGAATATAGAGCTCTCTCTATAAATAGTCCTGGTGGCTTTAACTACACAACCGCACACAGACTTCCATATCAACCTGCACTCACACAAACACACATACTCAGGAGACTACTTCATCAAGGATCTGCTGTCAGAGTCTGTGATCTCTGGGAGAGGGAAAATATAATCGTCTGGCTCCCTATGCCATACTGATGGGCTGCCAGACTGAAAGTCAGCATTAAACACGTCTATTCATGGCCCACCACATGCTAGGTGTGTGTGTTTCCACATGGTGTAAATGTGTAACAGCGCTGACTCTGGGCAGCTCTATCCATCATACTATGGAGGAGCCAAATTGTTGCCAATATCCCTCCCCAGTCTTCAGGTCCATCCATTTTTCGTCTAATAGCTCCACCGTACTGTAAAGACTGACATGGTCCACATCCACCTAATATACTGCAGGCTCTCACTTTCCGGCTTCTCTCAGTCGCAGTGATCAAATTGGCCATTATTCACAAAGTGTCACAGAATTGGCTCCTGATCTGAAATCTTTCAGCAAATGTGATGGGATGAAGCGGATTTCTGATCGTAGCTGTGCGTTAGTAAATTCCTACTTTTAGCACTTGAAGGATTTCTGTATCTAATATAGGCTACTGTGTATTTCCAGTGACAACTTAGTGATTTTTCTTGCAGCAGCACTGCGTAGGCAGAAGCAGGGTCACTGAGTACACTGCATGTACTCAAAAAGAAGGGAATTACTGATGAGGGTGAATTTGTACAACACCTATTGGGTTGTATTTTTTTCTTGTGCATTCCAGAGATTATTTTACCCGCCATCTGCGTGTGCATGTATTGATCTCACCCACTGTGTTAATTCTGCTGCTGCAATTTATGCTCACATGTTGCAGGCATGCTGCAGGTCAGCGGGATGCGTATATACACATCTGAGGAGGTTGAGGCGGTCAACGGCACAGATGTTCGTCTGAGGTGCACCTTCGAGAGCTCGTCTCCCATCAAACCCGATGATGTCGTCATCACGTGGAGCTTCAGGCCACTTAAGGGGGGTCCAAGGCAGTCGGTGAGTGTGTGCGTGTCGGTGAGTGTGTGCGTGTCTGTGTCTTTGCAAAGACAAAAAAAAGTGAGAACAAACCACAAAACCTCCCTCATTGTGTCAAGGAGCATCCGCCCCCTCATCCAAGTAAGAGAGGAACCGGTGAGTCATCTGGCTCCCTGTGGAGCATTCAAGACAGCCAGTGTTTGTATACTTGTGTGTGGGGATATTGAGAATAGACAGAGTAAGAAGCGGGAGATTTGGGCAAGTCTGGGCTTTTATTTTCCTTTCTTTGCTGGAAGAAAATGTCTTCACTCTCCAGCAGCAGCAGCAGCAGCAGCAGAGGACTCAGTTTGATAACTTCTGACTATTCCCTGCCATCATTACCCTATCTAAATGTAACCACCAATTTTCTCTTGCAGGTATTTTACTACCAAAGGAAACCATTTCTTCCACAAGAAGGACTCTTCAGAAAGTGCATTTCCTGGGCTGGTGACATCATGGGCAGCGATGCCTCCATCATAATTCGAGAGGTCAAGTTCATCTACAACGGCAGTTACATCTGCCAAGTGAAGAACCCACCCGATGTCCATGGCCCGGATGGAGAAATTAAACTGAGAGTAGTTGAAACAGGTCAGCAGTTTGAATTTTCAGCCAACATTTTCCTTCGTACATCCTTCATTCAACGTTTCTAGCTATACATTTTATGTCTTGGTGGAAAGTCAAACATTTGATGGCAACGCAAGTTAAACCAGCAAAAACACAATGTGCAATTCACCTGAAAAGTTTAGAAATGTTAAAGAAATAAATATTAATTTTATCAAATAAGAATAAAAAGCATAATAAAGATAATAATAAATAAATAATTAGAAATAAATTCAAGTTAGTGTAATAATATCCTTGAAAAAAAGAGACTGGTGGTGAAGGCTGTGGTAGCCAGCACCAAGACGTTAGCAGCAGAAGTCCTGTAAGTTTAGGGTGGGGCCTCCAGGTATCCGACTTGTTTGTCCAGCACATCCCACAGATGCTCGATTGAATTAAGATCTGGAGAATTTGAAGTCCAAGTCAACACCTAAAACTGGTTGTTGTGCTCCTCAAACCATTCCTCAACCATTTTGGTGCATTGCCCTGCTGAAAGAGGCCACAGTCATCAAAAAATACTGCTTCCATAAAAGTATGTTCATAGTCTGCAAAAATGCTTAGGTAGGTGGTACGTGTCAAAGTAACAGCCACGTGGATGGCAGAACCCAAGGTTTCCCCACAGGACATTGCCTAAAACAGGTGCCAGGTGTTCTCCAGACCATCGACATGATATAAAAGAAAGCGTGATTCATCAGCCCAGGCCACCTTCCTTTATTGCTCTGTGGTTCTGTTCTGCTTACGTGCCCATTGTTGGTGCTTTCATGGGCACTCTGACTGGTCCGCAGCTATGCAGCCCCACATACAAAACACTACACTGCTCTGTGTCTTCTGACACCTTTCTATCAGAACCAGCATGAACTTTTTGTGCACTTTGAGCTACAGTAGCTCGTCTGTTGGTCAGGGCACACGGGCCGGCCTTCACTCCCCACATGCATCAGTGAGCCTTGGCCTCCCACGACCCTGTCGTTGGTTCACCACTCTTCCTTTAATGGACCACTTTTGATAGGTACTGACCACTGCAGACTGGGAACACCCCACACTCCGCTCTGACTCAGTTATCTGGCCATCACAAGTTTGCCCTTGTTGCACTCGCTCAAATCCTCACACTAAAATTTTTTCCGGCTTCCCACATATAAACTTTAAGGACTAAATGTTCATCTAATATATCCCACCCACTAACAAGTGCCACTATGAAGAGATAATCAGTGTTTATTTTACCCGTCAGTGGTCATAATGTTATGACTGATTGGTGTTTTATGCATCAGTATTTAAACACAGAAAAAAATCAGTCAACAAGATGAGACAAAGCAGTGCTAGCAGCTATGAGATGTCACGTATGCAGACCTGAGTGAGTGCTAGAATGCTGACGTAGTGTAACAGGGGAAGTAAATTTAATCTTACAGTCTTAGCATGAAAAACACAAAGTTTTGGCAAGTGTTTGTGGAAACCAAGCTCGAATTCTGCAAAGTAATTGTGATCACCTGACTAGAGAAAAAGTCAGGTGATCACTGGCAGCCAGAAATGAACTGGCACCACGAGGAAGTTCCTCTAATGCACATACAAAAAGCAAAGGCTGTACTTCTTTCACTTTTGACCAAAGTTGTGGACGCACTGACCTCGTCGTCTCTAAAGATGCCCTGGTAGCCTTACTAGTGCTTTTGTATTTACACCGGCTTACAGGAGACACATATTGGAAAAGCACAGTTAAAGTGCCTTTGAGCTGAGGGTGTTGTTTATTTTCAAATAAATATCCCTGTCTATCACTTTCAGCCTCTTTCTCCGGACTTCTCCTGCTGGCATTTGCCATCGCAGCCGCCATCTCCGGCATAGTCATCCTCCTCCTCATCATCGCATCCTGCAGAAGATGCAAGAGGAGGAGACAAAGGGAGCTGGAAGGGAATGAGGAGGCCCCACGCAAAGAGCGAAAAGACCCCACCGCGTGGTAAGAAAAGAGACAAAAGTGAAAGAAAAAAGAAGAATCACACACTTTCTCTCTCGTTCTCAGTCTAACTCTGGGGATCAGGGCTCCCTGCAGCTCTTTTCCTATCGGACAATTCACTTTCTTCCTTCCTCTCCAACTGCAGTCTTTGGATCCTACAGATTTGGACCAATCAAAGGGCCAGCTTTTACAAAGCAGACATAAAATGAAAAATGTGCCTTTGTGCTGAAAGCAGTAGACACTGACCTTTTAGCCAGACTGCTGCGAATCACCACGCGCCTTTCTCAGAAAGGACTGTTTAATCGCATCATCTTTTCCTGTTAGACTAAATGTGCTTCCAAACACACTTCCTGTTTGGAGTAAACTTTTGATGTAAACTTAGAACAATGGTGTATTCCTGTTGCTTACTTCCCTACTGATGCATTTTAAACTCCTACATAGCAATGCACCACAGTGCATGTTTGTTATAGTAGTTCACCAAACAATAGAAACAATGCTACAATGAAAGCGCTTCTGTTGAATTCCTTTAATCACCACATGATGGTAATATTGTGAAACCCACACAAAGCTGTTATTTCATTAGTCATTAATATTGGCTGTGTGATTCAGTCTTCCGTGGTTCATGTGAAGCTGCAGGAGGATGCTGGTTTACGATTCTGTTTTGTTTTGTTCCACTGCTGAAGTGAAATTGCTGTACTTCTCTGACATCCTGTGTCATCGTTAGCCCGATTTTGTGACTGGTGTAATATAACCGAGGTGCTTTGTTGGAAACAGACATTTTTAACCAGCACTTTTGTATGAATTCAATAACAACACAGAAACATTAACATGATCAGCTCTGAATTCTTTTCTTTTGAACCATTTTAATGGCCTTCTGTCTGTTTCAAACAATGAGCTAATTTGTCAAAAATACACCTTTTTTCTTGGGCGCTGGAGTTTTCTTTGCTTCTCTCTTGGGTTTTCAGATCTCTCTGTAAAAGGTGCAACGATTATTTGTTTTTTCCTATGAAATACAGTGTTACTGTAATGCGTCACACCGTGAAAGCGAAAGGTGTTGAGGAAGTTTTGTTCTTCTTGCTGTCGCTGATCAGATTTAGTCAAAGTGTCTCTCTTGCTTAAAAAAAAAAAAAGTTGTATAAGAAGGAAATAATTGCACCCAATCAGAGCTCATGGGGGAGAGATGTTCATCCAACCATTCCTCTTAATTTGGGACAGATTATTCCTATCTGATGCTAACCCTCTGTCCCTGCTGCTGTGTTTGTGTCTGCTTGTCTTTGTCCTTTGACCCCGCCCCCCCCAATGTGTGAGACTTGTGGGTGTGTACATGTATGATCATGCATGAATGCATATCCCGTTGTGTCTATATGTGCCGTGTTCGCTCGTCTCCCCCGTTCGCCTGCGTGTGCATATCTGTGTGCGTGTTTGTCACAGCCACCCATCGAGGGCCGTCCACCTCTTCTTATCAGAGACCTCCATAGAGATTGACAGTTCAGACGGCATGATCTCAGCTCCCAGCACCAAAGACTCGAGCTCCTCCGAGGAAGAAGGCCTGAGCTCGGATGACGATGATGGCGGTGACGCTTCAGATTGAGGAGGAGAAGCTGAAGCGGAGCCAGCCAGGAAGCTCGACGGAGGGATGCCAGATGATACCTGCAGACCTCGCCATCAGGCCCAGCGGGGGTCAGATTAAAAAGGTGCTGCAGCTGAGGTTGAATTGTGCAGTCTGCACAAATCTGTGAGGAAAACTAAAAGTTTGAAAACTTTCCAAGCAAGCACAGAGAGGTTAGAACAAGGCTGAATGAGCACAGAACAAAAGTAGAATTGTTTTACTTGACTGAGTCCGGAAATATTCATATGTGGGGAGAAATGTGTGAGTAAAAGTGCAGGGTTTGTGGAAGTAACCCTGAACTCTTGGCTACTGTCCTGAAGGGAAGAGGGGACAATTCTTAGTCAGTAGCTGTCTCCCAGGTGACACGTGGATCTTGTTACGTGTAGGAAGTCAATACCAAAATCAGCTGCACCAAGCGATCGATTTCCCTAAAGACATTGGCGTGAACTGTATTTAGATAGAAAGAGAAGGACACCACTGCTGATGATCAGCCATATATGCAGATCTTTATTGCACTGAGGCTTTTTTCTTTCATCGTCTTAATGGAGAGTATCTCCGGTACCTGTGAGCTAATCTTTCACACAGTGGCTTTGTTTTACAGTTAAATGTCATTAAAGATAACGTACAGGAGGTCTTCCATTTCAGTCGGTTATGCACACCATCGTGACGCCAGCCTGCGAGTACTGGTCAGGAGTAGCTTTGTCCTACTCGAGTACACAGAGATGCGTACAATGTGTCATATCAAATGGAGAAACAAAGCATAAATATTGCTGCCATTTTTTCTCAAGGCCAAATATCTGATCCATGAGCAAGCAGCTGCGCATGCACCTGCCCTGAGTGTTGTGTGGGAGCGCACAGTCAGATCTGAAAACCCTTTTGATTTGAAAATGAGAGCCTGTTTTTTCCCCCCCTCCATGCGCCTGTGAATGCATCGTGTCTACTAACAAATGAATTTGCTGCCTGTCTTTCATCCTTGTGTGACAGACTTTTTACTTCTATTTGAATATTGAGCACT
Organism: Haplochromis burtoni; assembly: GCF_018398535.1. Taxonomy (NCBI): domain Eukaryota; kingdom Metazoa; phylum Chordata; class Actinopteri; order Cichliformes; family Cichlidae; genus Haplochromis; species Haplochromis burtoni. The sequence continues at coordinate 576,842 of NW_024582645.1, read as the reverse complement.
ATGTTTATAGATTTTTATTTTCTTCTTTTGTAGATAAAGCCAGAAATATTTTATCATGTTGTTTTAAAAAAGTGTCATTCTATGTATTTGTTATAGAGCTTTTCTAAAGAAAATAATAAAAAAAGAGAATTTTCTAATAATCATGGCCCTTGACTCTTGACTACATTCAGTTCACTGCACAAAAAAAGACACGGACATGCAGACCTTCACTTAGAGCTCAGTGTGATTTGATATATGTCATCTATTATGTAAGAGAGTAATCTTGTTATCCAGCATTTATTATGCATCATTATCTTTAATGCATTATCTACAGCTGCGTGTTTATTGTGCGTCTAGAGAGCTTTACACTTGTTGTACCTGTAAACATTAATGTCCTGAATCACTGTTTCATTCCTTGCAGGTCCAGTATGCTCATACCTGCCTTTGTCACTTCAGTCTGGGTTTGTTTACTGAATTCTGATTGGTCATGTCTACAAATATGTCACTCTATACATTTGTCTGTGTGTTTGTGTGTGAGTTTGGCAGTCCATTTGTGAGCACCGATCAAAGTCTGGCCAGCTTTAGTTACTGAGTGACAGACTTTAACAGTGTCAGCAAGTCTGCAGGAGGGTTAACTAAAAATGGAAGGGGGGATGTTAAATAATTATATTTCATAGTAGAAAGAGCAATAATAATAATAATAATAATAATAATAATAATAATAATCAACTGTGGATGTTTAAATAACATAATGTACACCTGGATTTTTGACTTTCTAGAGCATTATTTATCTTCATTGACCAAATTTGAATGCAACACCCAAAACACTTTTGGGCAAATTAATGACACCACTCTCTGTGCTATCAATCTATTTGGCCAGGCAAGCAGAAACATGATGGGAAGGACGGGAGACGCATTAAATTTTCAATGCAGCTGTTGTTCTTAACCCCTCCCCTCTCCTGTCATTGAAAGGAAACACATCGTATGCGACCGAGGTGATTGATTTCTGTGTATCTGCCCTTTGTGCATTCATCCCTCTTACCTATTTGAGAACTAAACTCCCAGGAGGGGTGCTCTTAGCCATTCCTCGCCCATGACTCATTTAACAAGCCATTGTCTTTCACAGTGTGTTCAGCATTGCCACGCACCCAGAAAACACCTCTATATTCTACGGGGAGCGCACAGTAAAGTAAATGTTGAAGAAATGATTCGTGTCTTTCTTGAACTCACTCCCTTTTCCTGCTTGTGCCGTGTCTTGCTCCGTTCCTCCTTCTTCTTCCAGTCTGCACTCCACACTCCAGAGGTGGGCTGTACCTAGCACAGTGTTGTAGAAATAAATGACTTTACACTCATTTGTGTGCGTGTGTGCACACAGAAAACATGCACAGTGAGTTGCAGAAAAAAACACTCACTGGTTATGAATACATTTATTTTAAAGGCAGAGAGTCAGCTTTATTCTCAGTGAGAGGTACAGCTTGTACAGCTATGACTAATGTTGTTGTACTTACCTGTGACAGCCTTGAGGAAAGTGCATCTGTATGCAAAACCTTTAAAATACACAAACCAGTGCAGTAGATTCGACTTTTTGTTCTTTTTACCAGCTTTTCAGTGTAAATCAGCTGATGAAAAGACTGCAGGATTCTCAGGTTTTTGCTTTTTCTTGTTTTTTTGCCCGATGGATGATGGTTCTCATATACCATCTGGCCCATGACAATTTAAGATCACCTTTATTAGCCCCATCCAGTGTTGACAACAGAAGAACGGGCCTCTTGTCCACCAGAGCCACCGGAGAGTCAGTGAGCGGGGACAGACTTCATTGTGACTGAGAAGATTTCAGCTGAAACTGAGACCCCGCCACTCTAACCAGACAGAGAGCCCCTGTATTCATCTGATGTGCCTGCATGTATCTAGCTAAGAGGCTATACTCGATCAGATTATAAGATATCCCACAACATGGAAGGTGTTAGTGCTCATTTCCTGGTAAGCCAGGAGTCCTGCATCTCAGCATCTATTCAAAAAAAAAAAAAAAAAAGAGAGGTGGTATCCCTGCCTCAGTGTGGGAACTGTTACATAATACTGTTAACAGATACAACACAAACAGTGTACTTGTGAATGGATACGGGAGGAGGAGGAGGAGGAGAAAGCCTGTGGCCTGTGCCTCTCATCTCTGAGAGAGGGGACAAAAACTTTGCAATCAATTTAGATTCTGCAATTGACCAACCAAAGTGGTTCTCAGTCGGTTTTTCCCTGCAGAGCCCTCCTTTGGTAGATACAAATATTGTCCAAAAAAAGAGAAAAAATAAAAACAAATACTGTGTACATCCATCCCAGGGTGATGTCTTTAGGCAGAATTCACCTCCGCCACACTCACATCTCACAAGTTTACATGGAATAAGAACAAATCTATTTGATCTCTTACCATTTCATGAAACACATTAAGAAAGATTCCTAGAGATTAAGATTAAGAAAGAAGGGATTACTTGCAGAGGAAGTTAATGCCATGGTGCAATCCCTCCCCCAAGATCCTGAACTGCACATTACAAACAATTATATTAGCCTGCTGATATATTACATGTACTATTTCAGAGAGCTGGAGCCACTGTAATAGAGGATGCTGCTCTTACGCTGATGTGTCGTAAAATGAAGTTATGGAGGCCCATTACAGCAACCATAGCTGCTGTCAGATTAGAGGGGAAAAAGGTCCCTGGCAGAGCAGTTGAATATAAGAATGGAGCTGAGAATTCAGACCAAATAAAGACACAAACATCAAACGATGTGTGCAAACATGTAATTGGGGGATAAAACATAATATCCCACTGAAATTACACTGAGGCTAGAAAAACAAACCCGTTCTCCCAGTGGATATAATTATAGTGGTAAAAACATGAGATTGGGGACAGCGATAGTGGTGTAATATGCTTAGAAATACCAGGAGAGGTCCCAGTAGAGCATCGCTGGGTAGGGTTGGCTTGGGAGATAAGGCCTCCACACACGGAGGAGAGTGGGTGGGTGGGAGATTATTGCAGTTTAATGTGGTTTCATTTCGGCACTTTTTGGCCAATGTCTGTTTTAAAAACCTCAAAACAGGCGTAATAAAACAGTTTTGTGGTATTAATATTATTTTTTTGAAATTTACCAGCTTAAATACACAACACAAGTTCACATATACTTGCATCAACACACAAGAGTTGGCACACTGCCCTTTTCTGATGAATCATAAGTGAATTAAGCACAATCCTCAACCACTAAAACGTATTTATTTGCTTTATTAATTAAATAACTCCAATTGGGCATTTTAATAAATAAAATAATATGCGTTATTCTTTTTTTTTTTTTGTTAAATAGTAAATCTGAGAATTCGTGGATAAAAAAAACAATAATTACATTTTAGCACTCCAAACAATATGTTGATTAAAGAGCTTGTTCATACTGCCAAATTAACCATTACACAAACATAAAAAAATATTTTGGTAATTACAAATGCTGTTAATTTAGAGCAGCTGTGGCATAAACCTGACATCGGGTGGTCTCATACGTTTGTTATCGCTGCTTTATTCTGAAAAACAGGGTTACTACGCGAGTGTTTCGCGTCCCATCGTGGCATTTTCATGGAGTTTCTCATGCGAGTAATAAAAAACACACAGGCGAGAGTCATAGCTATCATAAATTGCGTCTACTTGTATTCAGCGCCTATGCTTAAAATTAATTTTACTGTCTGAGCGCCACTTCCTGATACACCTGTTTGGCAGGTAGTGGTAGGGCGGTCCGTCTAGGCGAGGCTATCGGAGACTGAGTCATGAAAAATTGACTATGGGCGGAATTTTACTGAAGCTTTGACGCAACTTTGGACCTTTTTTTTTTTAAACTTCACGCATTGGAGCCCGTTTTCCCCCCAACTTCAAAATGCGTCGACCGCTCCGAAGAACCAGCGCCCTGAACGTGGTTTTGCTGTTGTATTGGCTCTGCTGTTTGGGTGAGTAGACCGAGCCCGGGCTCGGCTGTGTTGTTTTTAAACTCGAGCCTCCATACTCACACAACCCCTGTCGCGTCTTTCAAAGTTTGGGCTGGTAGGCTGGCACTTATGTCCCATTTCCGCAATAACTCGTTAAACACAGGCTGTTTAAAATTTAGTCGACGTTTGAGTTTTCAGTGTCATTAGCTCACCACTGTTAGTTGTACATTACACGTTTCGTTTTTAAGGCTATCACATAAATGCCCAAGGCAATGGAGGCCTTCTGGGTCTAAAGCCTACTCAACACTTCCATAGACCTAGCACGCCATATTTATTTGTAGTTTTTTTTCGTTTATATCTTTTCGTTTTAGATATTAACACTGCCAGTGAATATATAATACAAACCAGTGAATACAAAATATACTAAATGTAACCCAGTAAACACCACGAAGTTGTAGTAAACTGTACTCAGACAAGTGTTAAGTCACTGTCAACTAATTAATGATTCCCTCTTGTGGTAATAAGCCTAATAATCCACAGAGGCCTGCTAATGTAGCTACCGTGGGGGCAGCCACACACGCTCGGCTCTTAATAATAAGCATAATAATAGACCTTAGTTATGAAACCAGCCGTGGAAAAAAAAAATCAGACAGTTGGTATTCAGTAACACAAGACCACGGCATTTTGCCAAAGATGGCGCTGAACTGTGGGCAGACTTTCAAAAAATAAGAAAAATAAATTGTGAAAATAGTCATGACTGTCGTGGACAACATAAAACACGGAGAGGTTGGTGTAACATCAGCACGTCCACAAACGCAGTTCTGTGAAAATGCTAGGATGCTGTGTGAAATGTAGCTAAAAACAATGCAATGATTCAAATATTTCATAAACCCAAATTTAATTGTTAATAGAATTTAGAGATCATATGAAATGTTTAAACTGAGGAAATGTATTATTTTAAGAAAAACATTAGCTCATTTTGAATTTGACGGCAGCAATGTGTCCCAAAAATTGAGACCGGGGACTTCACTGTGCACCTGGACTCTTCTATTATGAAGCCATGCTGCTGTAATATCTGCAGTATGTGGTTTAGCATGGTCTTGCTAAAATATGGAAGGCCTTCCCTGCAAAAGATGTTGTCTGCATGGGGGCATGTGCAGCTCTATAACCTGTATATACCTTTCAGCAATGGTGGTGCCAATTCCATAGGCACTAATGCACCACTGTACTCTCAAAGATGCAGGACTTATAAGTGAGCAGTGATATCAAGCCAGATTGTTCCTGTTTCCTCTTTAGTCCAAAGGATGTGGTGTCATTTCCAAAAATAATTTAAAATTTAATGCTATTCTGTGGTCAGATTATTTATGTTCTGTCTCTGTTTTAAATGGATTTGCCTTTCTGTATTGTGTTGATGCCTCTTCTTTGCATGATAGCTTTAACCTGAATTTGTGTGAGTTTGCCCCTCGCGCACAGAGATTTCTCCAAATTCTTGAAATCTTATAGTGAATGTACTGTAGATGCTAACATATTCTTCACAATTTTACCTTGAGGAACATTGTTTTTGAAATTGTTTCACAATCTAAAGATGCAGTTTATTGCAGACTAGTGAAATTCAGCCCACCAGCATAAGCTAAAGGAAAAAAAAAATGTGGAAAGAAATCAGCTTCTCTAAGCTGGTTTTTAATACTCAATCATGCTGCTGACCTAATTGCAATAAACCTAATTGGTTGAAAAAGTTCCCCAGCTATTTCTTTTTAGTGCCTCTTACATTTCCAGGTGTTTGTTTTCCCCATCCTGACTTCTTTGAGACGTGTTGCTGGCATCAAATTCAAAATGAGCTTATGTATTTTATGAAAGAGTAAAATGCCTCAGTTTCAAAACACGTTTTGTGTGTTATATTGTCAAAAAATATGTTTATTTGAGTTTACGTTTTACAGAGCATCCAAATTTTGTGGAATCAAGGTTGTACTAATATGGGGAGTTTTTCCTTGCAGGGTTACATAAAAACATGCTTACACAGTGTGTTCTCATCCTCGCTCTTCTACTCAAGTAAATGTCCAAAAACGAGTGTCAACATGCCCAACGATGAGCTGCCGGTGTTCCTGTCCCAGCACTGATTACGATATTATCAGCATTTATTATCTTCAAGTTCAAGAGTGGTTTGGCTTTTTGATTTCCACTGTTTTGAAGAGATTGCTTTGTTCAAGTCACCCCAAGGTCTTTGTCGATGAATCGGGCTGATTGGATGAGATCTCTTCTGCTCATGTGTTTAATATAAACTTTGGCCTTATCATGTCCCTTGGGATGCTTGGTGAAAGCAGTGGTGTTGTTCTAATAAGATTGGTTATATCAGGGGATCGCTCTATTTTGCTTTTGGTAAATTCTTAAAGAAAATACATGTTGAGGCTTTTTCTGGAAATGAAGGGCTCTTTCATTTTTGCCCTCCAAAAGCAGTGTGTTAATGTCAGAGATAGCTGAAGGGAAAATGCAGCCGGTTTCACATAAATACTTTGTCTTGAAGGGGACAATGATGATGCTTTTATTCACTTTAGCTCGAGTCAAAGTTGGTCAGGCTGTTTTATCAGTCTACCAGTTATAGCTTCAGTCAGAAATCTATCACATAGCCAGAATTTTCATGAGCCCCAGAGCAGGTGACTGTGGCATGCACCACAGCAATGCTGACATTTCATCTTGAGAGTGAAAATACCTTTACAGTTACTGCATAAAACAACAAAACAAAAAAATGGCTCCAGATGCACAGAGTCTCTCAAGGATCATTCCTGGCCATGTTGGCGATCCTCTACATTTTCTGTATTGCTATCAGCAGCAGTTTTATGCATTTATTGAAATAACCATGTCTGGATGGATTGGCCATGAGAAGCTTGGTGTCTGTGGTTCAGAACAAATCATTTTGGCAAAGCTGTCGACTAGATTGCTGTGAAATTTGCCACAGATCCCTAAGGTCCTATTAGGGTAAATGGAACTGATTTTTTTTTTTTTTTTTTATGTAGTGTCACATCGCGCCAAAATTTGCACTTTATTTTTACTGCTAATTATCAATCAACATGTTAAACAAAGATATTGAACAGGGTGAAATTTCAAACCTTGCTGCACAGTCTGTCCACTGTGTTTTGAATCCAGTCTTCATGGTGTGTGTGCAAGCACTAGCAAGAGAAGCCGTTTGTTTGTTTGTTTTGTTTTGTTTATAGGTGTAGTTGAGCGGTTTGTTGTGGATAGTGCTGATGTTGAGTCCCTTGGTATTATCACTGAAGAAATAACAATGAAAAGCCATCTAGAGCGAGACAGAGCTGAAGGCCTCTGAGAGATACAAATGTAAAACAAGGTCTGTCCAATTCAGCAAGAGTCGGATGAGTAACTTGCATTAGCGTCAGTGAGTTCTGTGTCTATCCGGAGGACGTTGTTACCTTGGTGTGAGCATATTTGCACACTCTATTTTGCAGTGGGTAAAACGTCACTTACATTGTGTTCTCCTTCCTGCTTTACACACAAATATATAAATCTGTACATGACAGTCCCATTTTTTTTTTTTTTTTTTTTTTTTTTCTGGCTGGCTTTCATCTCTGACCAGCGGATCTCTCTTCTTCTTCTTTTCTACTATAATATTTCACCTCCAGCTCCTTCCCCAGTCTCCTCCATCATAGTGACTACACCACCAGAGGTCCATGCATCTAAAGGAGATACTGTCACATTGTCCTGTTCATTTACTTCCACAAGTAGGCCAACTAGTAGGATGACAGTTGACTGGTCTTACCGGCCGCAGAGCGGAGGTCCACCAATGATGGTGAGTATACTTTTATCCAAATTAACTTCAAGGCTGTGTTGCAGCCAGTGTTGCAAAATAATGTGTGTGCTTATTTGCAGCCATAACTGCAGTGAAATGTTAAAGTCTGTAATGTTCAGTCAGCTCTTTCAGAAACATGCATTTTTTTCTAAAACACCTGTAATTGACTCATTTTGGGAGTTTTACACATTAAAAGATAATTGGACAAGAGAACAAATAAACACTGTAGTGCACTGGCTGAATGTAGATGTCAGTTGAAAGTATTACTCTGTAAAAGATCATAGAGAGATCAAAGCTGTGCTTCCAGTAATGACATTATTTACTGAACTAACTAATGATGACTTATTATCACACATGAAAATTAGAAGACCACGACTATAATTTGGTAACAGATAAACAGGATTATGGGGGTTTTTTTTGTTTTTTTTGTTTTTTTGTGTCCTTCGCAGGATAATTACTGTTCTCAGCAGCCGATTTTTTTTCTATGTCAACGGTTCATAGATTCATTTATTGGTGGCTGTCTGTCTATACATTATTTTTTTTTAATTTTTTTTTAAATATGGAGTGCTGGTAAGACTTTTTTTCAATTCAATTTAATTCATACAGCGCCAAAACAACAGTCACCTCAAGGCGCTTCATATTGTAAGGTAGACCCTACAATAATACATACAGAGAGAAACCCAACAATCATATGCACTTTGGCGACAATGTAAGGAAGGAAAAACTCCCTTTTATCAGGAAGAAACCTCTGGCAGAACCAGGCTCATGCTGTGGAAGAGAGCCAGAGATTAAGACAAAATCTCTGACACTGACTGTAGAAATGTAATGCATTTTGTGAAGTCTTTGTAATTAGATTTCATTGAACTGAAATAAAAAGTGTAGCTGAACTAAACATGACTCAGCCTGGCAGGGAAGGAGCTATGGATTATTAAGGTGGGGCAAAACAAGACAAAACAAGAAAATCCTTGTGAAACATGTCAGATACGTTGCTTCACAATCACTGTAGGCTGAAGTTATAGTTGGAAGATAAAATATAGACTCCAGACAGTATTTATATATCTAAGGTCCTCCTGACCTGCACTTCATGTCTTCTTTCTTGCTTTCAAGGGGCCAGAGTTTGTAACAAACCTTTTGGGTTATACCACCACTAGGGGGGGAGTCTCCTAGGGGGTGTGTGAGTATAGCGTGGCAGCCATTACATACTGCTCGTGTTCTGTTCTCAGGATAGACCTCACCATCGTAACGGCCTGGCACCGGCGACTACCGATCCCCACACATGTATGTACAGACAGTGTAGAGCCGTGGAGACCTGGCTTGTATGGTCTTATGTTGCTGACAAGGAATAAAGGTCTGTTGTTTAATTTAACTGACTGGCTCCGTGTTATCCGGCTAACCTCCACACCACATACCCGCTGGACCGGCTAGCCGCTCCTTCCTCGCCAGACTGCTGTTACAAGTTTCATGTCATAAAGTCTTTCAAAGATTTTCTTTTCTCACTGGTTGTTTTTTCACTTATTCTCAGTACAGTCCTTCATAAGCAACATAACACTGACCTAGGAATCATTCAAGCATTGAAAAGGCACCTAACTCATGGGATGAACCAGTGCTATGTCTACACGTAACAGACATCTTGGCAAAGAGCCCATTTTAAATTTGATCTTTAGGCCCTCTGTTGCAAAACACCTCATTTGTACATATTTCTTCAGCTGAAAATCTGAAAAACACCCCCAAAAAACAGTTTAACAGACATAAAATATTTTTGAACTTGCAGGGCCTCACACAGAAATTGTTCATAAGACAGGCTTGTTACACTCATTGCCACTTTGTGCAAACACAGCTTGTTTGAATATGTGATTGCTTTATTTGCATTCATGGCCAGCTCGACTTCTCTTGATTTCTGAACGTACCTGTACACCTGCTGTGATAGCGGCAACACCCTCAAGCAAATTCAGTTTAATTACAATTTTGTTTATGCCAAACTCATCTGATTTATGAGCCTCGGTGTGAAGAGAAAAAGAAAAGTCCACATTTTACCCATTCATGTTCCAGTCCATCTTTTGTGGCTTCCTCGGTAAAACCCCAGAAAGTGAGCTACCTTAATAGACCCCTCCTCATGCGATGGAATTGTGGTCTTGTTCGAAGTGCGTTGAAATGTATCCATCCTAACCCATAACTGCATTCAGTCCTCTAAGTGTGGCTTGAGTTTCACTGACCAATCCACTGGAAACACACCACATCATTTAAGCATTTCCATTTGTACTTTAAGATAGCCATCCACTGTGGTTCTGTGTAATTGCATTTGGACTGTGAGAATCCATAGTGTGGTAGCTGCAACCCTCTATGCAACCATTTCCTATAGGAGCACTTGAAGTAAAGTAGAGGCTAATGCTTTGTGGCTCTGCAGATATGGAGTTTTGCTGGTTCACTCTCATTAAGATGTAGTTGTGTGGAGGGAGAGATGCATGTTATATTAGCGTTGGGGTGTCAGTCTGCAGTAATTGCTTGATAAAGCCATACAGCTGTTTGGGGGGGGGGGGAGGAGCCAGCTGCTTCCTAACAAAAAAAGGAGCCCACTTTCCCTGCAGTTCATCAGAACTAACTCAACCTAAATAAAAAGAGGCAGGTTCCTGATGCGACCAGTACATACAAATAACAATTAGAAACTTCCAGACTTGCTTCTAAGCCTTCATTTACTTCCCATCCAATTTCATTTGCAGTTTTGGCTGCTTTATTGGCCTGTGTGTCCCTGCTCGTATATCATGCTGGGAGAGGCCATGAATAAGCATGTGAAAACCTCTATCAGAAAATATAATTTTGCTGCCAAAGCTTTAGTGTCAATCTGAATTGCTGCAGTGCTTCAGTGGCTTACATAATTACCTCCAGTCCTGATGAGAATTAATTTTGTAGATTGGCGAAGAGAGGCTGAATGTTCAATCAAATATCAGTGGAAGCTGATGGTAATTGAAGGATTTGGCTGTTGGGTTTTGCTGAATAATGTTACATTAAAATCTATTATTATGATCTAAAAGTTGCTGCTAAGCTTCTCAAGTCAGGGGAAGCATTTGTTTAAATGTAGGTGGTCTCAGTTGAAAACAGTCTTCCATCCTTAGTCATGCTGCAGCATCTCTCATGAATTCAAAAGTACCTTTGGGTCTAATGTTTGTTTTCAGCCTGAGCAGAGTCTAGTAGTAGTAACTGATTTCAAGCTTTTCTCATGTAGGCTGAGCTCTGCCAACTTTTAAATGATCAACCAAGAGTGAGCAACACTGATATGACCATCTTTATCTTTGCCCGCCTCTACAGCACGAGGCTGTAAAAGCATAAAACCTTATCAATCCTAGTAATTATCCAGGTGATTCTGTGGTTTTGCTTTTTTCCTGACTCAGTTCATTATGAACATCATATGCAGTTATCCTTGTTGACAGTGTTCACAGAGATTTGCACATTTCAGGCAGTAAATGTATAAACTTCAAACAAGGCAAACGTTTTTACCTAATCTTGATTTTTTTTCAAAGTAAATATTGTTCTGAGTTTGTGAAGCCAGTTTGAATACATTATAAATAATATAAAACTTTATTGTGTTTGTTCATTTTTATTTTCATGTACTTTTCAGGAAAGGGAGGGATTATATTTAGGGTTTGTAGCACTTTGTGAATGGTTCATGTTTATCAGATTTCCTGAGCACAGAGAATCACTGCATTAGTGGCTTAGATTATCTCCTCTATCAGTTCTACTTGAGCGTACTACTTGTCATTATGTGTATTAGCTCAAATACTTGTCTGGTTAAGTTGTAGGAAATTACATGTATGTTTAGCGGTCTCTGGGCATGGATTCATCTGTATTTATATTGGAAATTGTTCGGAAAATGTTCTGTGTCTAAATTGCCATATGTCAGAAGCCTAGCATGGGTTGCGAGGACAGCTCAGGCATCAGCCACGTGAAATCAGTCGCAAAGAGCACTAAAAACTTTGTTTATTAGCAGGTTGTTGGAGCCATCTGTAGTTTGCATGAAAGATGCTAACCTCTCTCCAAACACCTGGCTTTTTCTCTCCAGGCAGTGAAAAGTGCAGTGCAAACCGAAATGGAGAACATTTGCTTTACTGCTACAACAAACAGATTTCAAAGGTCTGCGTTTCCTGTTTGCACCACACTTTTCAGTTTCACTACCATTTGGTGAGTAGTTTGTGTTTGTCAGCATTTCATGTGCAAACTATGGGTGACTGTCAGCTAACAGAGCACACGCTCAACAATTTGTAGGTATTTTGCGCATGCGACACCAACAACTCTGCACGTGTTTTCAGTGGGTTGTGACATAACTGCAAACAGTTTCTTAGTGGGTTGACAGCAGCTCTGTCAACAACTCTTTCACTTTTTTGATGTTCAGATCAACACTAGTTAAGATTTTGTTTTTTAAAACTTACTGTAACATTGTAAGTTGTTGTGATCTTGTTTAATATCATCTGTGTTTGAGGAGGCGTGCACGCAGTAATACTGAGAGTAAAAAAAGGTGGAAACTGGTGCGATTATAAATAACAACAGTGTTTAGGTCAAATCTGGTATTGCTGTGGAAATAGATAATTATGTTTTTATCTTAATAAAGGAGATTCTTATTAAATCCTGTGTTTCATGTTGGTGGAGTTTTATTCACATTATTCAAACAGGAGCAGAAAACCATGACAATACAAATACATACTTTCAGACTGTATTCTTTACCCTTTTCTTGTTTGTATTTTATTTGTTTACTTTCATTTTTTTCTTTTCCTCCATGTCTGTGCGTATTGTTGTGTCATAAACTTAATAAAGCACACATTCTGCACTCTTAGTTTACTCTGTGCAAAACATGTTCTGTCGTGTTTACACATTTTTATCCCCCTCTTTTCCACCCACATGCACAGCACACTCATTCTCCGGATGTCATGTTGTAGAGAGGTCTGGGTCAGCTTGATGTGGGAGTGATAAAAGGGATGGAGTTTGTTGTTGAAAACAGACTGATGTGGTAAATGTTAAACACAGACGTAGATTCATTTTTTAAGACTCCTGCAGAATTGTGCACTAGCGTGAATGTCCTTTGGGAGTTGCTGGATTTTATTCGTATTTCTCAGACGGAACAAGGAGCCCTCTTCCCTCTGTCAACAATGTTGCCCAAGGAAAGGATGTCCAACCGCCATCTGTTTCTCCAGACAAGTTAGATTTGCAAATGATGAGTAGTATTATGTGCTCTCTGAACAGGAAAATGATCATTAATTTACACAGTTTTAGGCGTTAGTCTCCCAGTGTGACACAGCAGGTTGAAATATGCACAATGCATAGCCACATTTCACTGCACAGCCTTCCTGCACACTCAAATATCATTTTCAGCTTGCTCAGGCTATTTAACCACTCCTCTGTCTTTCATATAAAGATGTAAGATGTCTTTTTCTCCTTTCAGTTTCTCCACTTCTCCTCACGGGCGTACCCGCCAACAGAGGGTCAGTTCGGCGGTCGAATCCGGTGGCAAGGCACCCCGGCACGTGGAGATGCTTCCATCTCTTTAATCAATGCCACACTGAATGACAATGGGACCTTTACATGCACAGTCAGAAACCCTCCTGATGTCCACGGGTCCACGACTTCACACACTGTACTTACTGTCACACCAAGGGGTAAGATGCTAACCTAACAAGTCAAATCCTTGTCTTGCATTCAGACTCTTTCTGTGTTTGTCCTGACTTCAACTCAGGTGTCTGGATTTGGTGCCTCTCATTATCAGTTGTACAGTGTGTGCATGCAGACACTGGGCTGCTTTAGGAAAGCCTTAAAATTCCAATGCCAGCCTCACAGTTTAATGGATGGCAGACTAATCCAAACATCCATGTTGTGTTTGTGTAAGCCTGTCATGATTTAAGCATTTGGTCTCACATGTATTAACCTGCGTCAGCTATGAGTGGACGGTAGATGATTAGAGAATGACTGGAGTGTAGCTCATCACATTTTGAATTGCTTATAAAAACCTAGAAGAGAAGATTGAACCCACTCTTGTCTGTGCAGTTTGTAACTCTGGTACGTAAAATGAACATGTGAAATGTTGATTGTATTTTTCCGGGAACGGCTTCCACCCAACCAGGAAGTTGCTATTCTCTGCCAGGGAAGAGTCTGGCATGTAGCCCCACTGTAATGGCCCGTTGTTGTTGTTGTTGTTGTTGTTGTTGTTTTTTTTTTTTTTTCTCTTTCTGTACAGATTAGCAATGAACTTTTTGTCAGGGAGCTTTGGCGATATGCTGGTTGGTGGATTTGTTACCTATGGGTAAAGACAGGCAAGCTGTTCTAATCAGCTGCTGGCTTCAGCTGCATATTTACTGTAAAGACGTGAGCCATGTGTCTTTTCATCTCTTCTCTGCAAGAATATTACAAACTGTTTCACGTTTTCCTGTGCTATCATCAACTGTATAGTGGCACTCATAGAGCTGCTGTATATAATATGTATACAGTTTACAGTCTGTGTGACTGTGTGTGTGTGTGTATGTGGTGACTGCCAAGTGCAGATTTGTATGAAGTCCTGTAGATGTGTGATCATAAACATCATGTAACTGTGCCCCTGATGACCAAACACTCTTCTCCTCCTCCTCAGTGCCCAGCATTCGCTTCTCAGATGTTGCAGTCCTCCTTTTTTTCATCCTCCTTCCCTCTGCTGTCATAACCCTCATTCTTATTGGACGGATGATGTGTCCCAAGAAAGAGCGTAACCAATCAAAGGCCCACAGATCACCCATAGAGGTCACAGAGGGGTGAGTAGATGCATTCTGCCAATCACTGGTGAGGCTCTCCAGGGGATAATGATGGTCACAGCAGGTGATAAATAGGATTGATGGTTATAGACATGCTTTTTCAAATGGATTTAATGAACGTTAAACAGGAATCTAAGTTTTTAAAATGGGTGTTTGCTTCTGAAGAGTGGCTATCAATCACTCTTTAACTGACTTCTCGCTGGTATGTCATGTGATTAGAAGTCACATAGGGTTTCAGCCAGTACTGGCTTGCAGCTGTGGTCCACATTAATCTTAGGTGCTCTACGAACATTATATACTTATATATAAGCAGCTTGCCACTGTTACCATTATCTTTTTGAAAAATTGCTTCATCTTTGTCTTTTGACTTTTTCCTGTTTTTATACTGTTAAGTACACTCAAATACATCTTTACAGTAAAAAACAAGAGAATAACAAAATTTGGCTATTTAACACTGAATAGAAAACTTGTAAAAAGGCCAAAATATTTTAATTAGAATATATCTATCAGTGATCTTTGTATTTGCTGAAAATCTGATGTTGTTACCTTTGGGTGAACTAGCCTGTCTTCCTTGTTTTTGGTCTTTATGCTTTGCCAAGCTAACTGAGCGCTTGCGTCATCTTAATGCTTAACTGACACATAATTAAATGGGATTCATTTTAATAGGGAATTATAATTTCAAACATTTATTTTGTAGTTATTGAAGAATAATTGTCTGAGTGCTAACGTCTGTTTGTGGTGTAAATCCAGTGTTTCCCACAGTTTCATATTTCATTTGTACCAGTATATAAACATATTTATACAAATGTATGCATCGCAAATGTGCACACGCTGCTGTCTGTCTGGAAATATACTTTAAAATAATATAGTGTGTAAGGTGCTCCTGTGCAAAGATTTTAATGGACAGCTACTTTGTGGAGCTGAATAACAGGGGTTTAAAATCAGTTTGCCTCTCCCTCCCTCCCTCTGATGAACGTCCATGATGGTAGTCCTTGCTCTGCTCTAAGCTCACACTACAAAACATGAAACAATTCTCCTGTAGCTTAGAAGGAAAAGTTGAAACCAGAGTGGCCCTAGTTTGCAGCGGATCTCCACAGCAAAATAAATACTACAGCTGGAGTCAATGCGACTGTGGCTTGAGAAACTCTCTAACGAGACATCAGTGACATTAGTTTAACAGCTGATAATATATCCTAAATTGCTGCCCAATTAAAGACTGAATGTGGAAAACATGGACATAAGTGGAAACAACAAATGGAGAGCCTCAGTTGAAAAGTACGTGTTTTATTGTGGGCTTGAAAGGTGATTTGTACATACTGTATCTAAACAGCACAGGCAGGTTTTTACTTTGCAAACATGTGATTATGTCGTTCTTAACTATCTTTGCTGTCCGTTCTGCATTCATCAGGGATGAATATGGCATCCCAGGATACACACACAAAGAAGATAGGGCCAAATGCTGTGACCTATATGTGATGGTAAGAGTACAGAATTTCTACAAAGCCATAAATAACTTACTGAGACATGTCTGCGAGATACATCTCACATGATTCATTTTACATGACCTCGGTGTCTGACAACAGGACTTTGGGATTTGTAAATTATTGATTAATTTTTTCCTGTGTAGCTGTTCTGTGTCTTTGTGTGTACCTGTCCATAAGTATTTCTTCCTTTTCTTTTCCAGGACTCAGACGAAGAGTATTACTTAAAAGACTTTAAAAAGAGGCCTCCTGAAGCCGAAGGCTATGCGGACTCCCACTGCTAGAGAACCCCGGTGGTCAGGAGATGTAACTGCAGCCTGGTGCTTTATAGGAATTCAATGCAGGATTTCTATCTTCTATGTCACAGTCCACCACTCAGCCACTCCACCACTTGGTGATGAGGTTTGTTTTGGTGACCTCTTTGGTAAATACTCCATATATTTAACACTATGCAAATAATTAGATTTTCTTTTGTATTCCCAAGCTCAGCACCCCCCCAAAAAAAAAAACAACAACAAACAAACAAAAAAAACAAAAAAACCCAGAAAGCTAGAATTTATAGGCTGTTTTGACTGTTTTCACACGACGGAGCTGGGGATGAAGAGAAATCTAAACTCTGTGGTGTGAATATGGTATTTACTTTTTATTCTGTGTGCACAAAGCACCATGGCTGGTACTGTTTGGCAAACTGTCCTTGTGTATGCAATGCATGCAAACACAAATATTCTTTTCTTTTGTTTTTGTTAGTTTTTTGGAGATGCATACTTTTTTTTTTTTTCTAATTTATTGCCTCCATCAGTGGCTGTGTGATATCTGTCAGTGTCTCTGTTTTACTCTTGTGGAACATTTCTGTCATATCATTAATATTTGTAAAAAAATAAATAAAAACTAAACATTAACTGAGATCACTCATGGTATTTATAGTCAGTACTCTGTTTCACTTCCAGCAATAACTGTATGCATTTGCTTTTGGATAGTTGTTTGGAGGGAAGTCCTGTGTTTGACTGCAGATGTGGTTATGTAATGTAATATAACGGTTTTGGATGCACACCGTGCTTTTGCATCTCTTTTTCACAAATAAATTGAGCTGATTCTTTTGGCTTTGTAAGAATGCTTTAAAAAATGATTGTACTTTAATATAAAGAAATTGTTTATTCTTATTTTTTTTTATTAAAGTGATGGATCTGTATTTAACTTCTAATGAGACAGTTTGATGTTAAAGTTCATGGCGCACTGCCACCATTTTCTCCCTTATTCTCCTTGTTTGCTCTGTTGCACTATTCATGAATGGATCTCTTCAACTATTCATGAACGTTCTTGAATATTCCTTTAAAAACTCTGAGGACACGCTGGAGTCTTGGAACTACTTGTAAATTTTGTGGTTGCGTCTGTCTCATCTACACAGTCGTGGGCCTTGAGAGACATGAAAAGATCCAATAAACAGTCTCCAGCAAAACGCACTGAAAGCGACAACTCCTCATTCTGTCTCATTTCTTTTCTATTTCTCAGCCTGCTCATTCATGTCCTCTAGGTTTTAATAATTCACAAACTGCTGTGGTGAAACAGTTATATTCCTCCTTCATCTGAACTGCCATGGCAACAGCTTACTCGTGTCAAGCAGGGAAAAAATATATTTTAAAAAACTGATTGAAGAAAGGAAACAGTTGGACTGTTGCCCGGACTCAAATTTCTGGATAAACCTTGTTTAGGAGACGCTTCAGATGTTCTGTTTTCCATGCTTGGAGGATATAGTATCACTCCTGTCTCATAATATCACTTACCTGCAGAGATTTACTGCTCCAAATATTGAGCCACATAACATCCATCTTTCTAAATGCTCAATTATGCAAAACATTTTGCAGAACATCTGTTTTTATCAACCTAAAGTCTGCCTTTGGGTTTAGTAGCGATTATGACTTTCCCCTAGTGGAAGTGCTGCAGATTTACCTTATTTACCTAAATTTATTTGTGCTGTCGGATATTGTTACTGGCTGGAAATCGGAGAAAGTGTTGAAAGAAACTCCTCTAAAGCAGCATCTCGTGGAAAGTAGTCCCAACAATGATCAATAAACCATCTGCTCCCCCACTGGGAAACCTCACTACCACTGAGTGTTAGGATTGCCACATGGTTTTTATAGCCCGTAAGTGTTATGTTTGGACCTAAAATCAGACACGCATGGTTATCGTTTGCGTTGTATTATTCGACCTGTTGCAAAAGCAATAAGTGCTCTTCAATAATGCAGATATCCCACGTGTAAACAGAGCAAGCAGTGAGCTTAGGGTGGAAAATTGGCACAGTGACACTGAAAGTCCTGGTCAGCTGGGGCTTTTCCTGTGTGGTTGTTCTCCCTGTGCTTTTACATCAAAGACATACTTGCTGGTGCAACTGGTGAGTGTAAACTGGTTGTGAGTGTATTTCCGTCTCAGTAATAGACCTGGAAGAATCTGGGACCACTGGGACCAAAACCATTAAACTGGTGGACAAGTTCAAATGGCTGTTTCATTGCCTCTCCGGACACACTGTGTCCACATGGTGTTGCATTCAGAAACAGATCATTCATCCCAGATCACTCCACACAGCTATCTGCACTCTGCCTGCCCATCAATAAGACATTCAGAGAGTGCAGAATCGAGTTTTTGTGTCTGCAGGTGTAAACTAGCACAGTCTGCCTGCTGATGATTAATGATTAGCCTTAGTCTGTATTTTCATTGAAGTGAATTAGATTTATGTAGACAGGGCAAGATTTCAAATACAATACTTAATACACAAATTAGCCTGGAGATTTGTTTTTTCCATGGGGGGGAAGATGACCAGCTATGTCAGCAACAGTGGTAATGTTTCAGGCTAGCATTGAAGTTGCCTTCAATGCTGGCCTGAAGTGTAAAAGAAGGACATGTATGCTTTTATCACCTTGGGTTGTTAATTTTTGACCTCAGTACCAAATAACCAAAGTACTATTCTCAGACCTTTTAGATGTTTCGGGGGAAGGTATAAACTATTAAGTATGTATTTATTATAATAAGTAAAATGCTCACACAAAGCATCTTTTTTTCTTTACCAAAATAAAGTAGTCGATGAGAAGAATTCATATAATGGTATCTCTCGAATGACGGTTTGAGATTTTCACAATGGCTTCTTTGGTGAAAAAAACACAACTGATGGGCTCTGGGAGCATGAACATGTAATTTGACATGAGCAGAAAATGTTGGAGCACTGCAATTTCTGGCCACAACACCACCTCCACCACTTAATTTAGACTTAGGTGATGGGAGGTTGTCAGCATACGGTGAGAGATGCCTAAAGTTTGCAGTGACACTTCAGTCATTCCATCTTAAATAAACATGAGCCTTCTGTTTCACTGTCTCCCATTTGAATTACAATATTATTGTCCAAAGGCTTCATATATAAAATACTTTTCAAGATATATTTTTTTGAAAATGGTCCATCAACCCACTTTTGCACCATTTTTTTGCACATTTAAATTTGAGGCGATGTTTGAACATAAATATCTCAAAAACTATTGAAGAAAAAAGACATAAGACTTTTCACTGCTCTTTCAGGATATTTAATTTGGAACAGATACATTAAAAATGTCTGAGTGTTCAGTTCAAATGAAAAAAAAAGTCCCATACATGCACATGCTAATAAAATACATCAGATTGTGTGTTGTTACATTTCACAATAATGCAAAAATAGAACACGAATAATTACTGACAAAAATAAAGAGCGTGATACTTTCATCAACTTTCATGCTGGATTGAGCAAAAATGAAAAAAACAAAAATCAGCACATAGTCTAATCCAGACAGAACAAAACTCTGGAGTTTCCAGATGTGGACTTTTCATATTTTAACCATATCTGACATTTTTTAATATATCTGTCCCATATTTTAGAATCTGATTCATTTTGATAGCATGAAAGACCAGTAGAAGAAAAAAGGCTTTTATCTTTAACAGTTTTTGAAATATTCATGTTCAAATATTGCCTCAGATTTTGATATATGAAAAGTGGGGCTTGAATGTGGGTCAACGGACCGTTTTTCAAAACAATACATATCGAAAAGTATTTGAAATATGAAACAAAATCCCAAAATTTCACAACAGTCATTACATTTGATTGATCCTTGCATTTTTATCAAACATTCTTATGCAAATTGGAAGTCGTCGAGCAGAAAACATTCAAAAACTCCCCGCTCCCTCCACCCGTAACCTTCTGTTTTTGCTTTTAGCATTGTGCTCTCTTAAAACAACTTTAAACATAAAATTACTGTCTATATAGTACTGCAGTGCATATGTATTTACACTTTCTTAAACATATGAAAGAAAGTAAAGAAGAGAAATATCACTACACAAGCACACATCCCACCCATGCATATCCATCTTTGCATCACTGCTTTTTCTTAGTATTTACTTTTATTCGATCTTACTTTCACTGAATCTCAGTTGTGGTTTCTTTCCAATCATCCTTAAAATTTACTCAACAGTGAGTCATTTTATTACTTGTGATGCTGTGTCTGCTTCCACTTAGTCCACAAGATTTGTTCCCCCTTTTTTCTCCAATGTTGGTTTTTTCGGAATAGTGACACACACAATGCGTCACCTAGCAGGCGAAAGCATCAGACCAGTCACCTTGCATGGTAATAATACGTTTGAGTGCAGGCAGGCCGCTCAGCAGGCCACTTATTTGCTTTAACATGACAGCTGATCCCTGTAATCAACGTTGCTGCCGTGTCAGTCACCAGACACGAGACAGGCCTGGATTTACCACTGCAGTGCCATCCTATCAGTGTTATACTTTCATATCATTGTATAGATAGTTCCAGTATTCTGATGGTTTGGGACTTTATGCTCTGGGTTTGTTATGTGGGTTATAAAGCAATGCAATCGGTGCCGACAGCCTTTATAGAACAACTAAAGAGTCTGTTTATTTGCTGCTCCTTTAATATCATGTTGTTTAAGAACACGCCCTCATTGAGTGAGTGATGCATGTGAATGTTGCCTGGACTGAAAGCACTGGTTAAAAATAACTTGTAGCACACTTTATGTACTTTATTTGAATTTCGCAAAAAAGCTCTTTGCAACTTTTAAACTCCATCCACTTGTGAAGTGTAGTGTGCTCCACAGTACTGATTAAGTACACTCATTTGTACCTTTGACTTTTAGGTCCTCATCCTAAAGGAAATGAACTGATTAAAACGTTGATGGTCGATTAGATGCCCTTGGTTTGTGCATTCATATTCCTGCAGCATGTATAATTTGCAGCAGGTAGAATCTCATTGTCTCTCACAGATACAGTGACCTTTCATACTCCGGATGAGGAGCTTCATCACACTTAGCCTGAAAGGGCAGACAGCACTGCAACAAATACAACACACTGTGGATTTACATGTAAAAAAAAAAAACCCTTCAAAAACCAATATTAATGGTTTCATATGAACAAGCTCATAAGTTAGTTAGTTAATTAGTTAGTATTCAGTTGCCTTTGGTCTGAGCTCTGCATATGCTACAGGTTTATATAAATCTATATAACACTGCTCTGTGAGGAAGCACGCACAAACAGACCGAGCAGCAAACGAATAGCTGATCATTAGACAAACGTGTCGACTCGTGTCCTTAACGTTATATTTAATGACAGAATACACCAATCACAAAAAAGGAAGCTGTCTGTATTTCCACTTAACTGTTGCCAGAACTAGGCTCTTGAGTGTTTCTCAGTACTGGCAGATCGCTGTTGTGTTATTGATCTCTGTGGTCGGTGCAACAGCAGACTCAGCCGCTTAACAGAACAATCAAGTCACTGGACACACATTAGCATACAGTGAAGAGTGAGCAGCTTCTTTTGGGCTGGGTTTATTTCCTGTCAACTGCTGTTCAGTCTGTTTGCAACTGCACATGGATTGTTTTGCAGGAGCAACCACTCTGGCTCTGTTTCTTTATCTGCCACTTCTTCAGATCACACAGCGAGCCTAATCTGGCTCTTTGGAATTTGAGTGTTTGCAATTCCTAAGTTTTCATTTACATACCCCCCCCCCCCCCCCTTTCTATTTTTTTGAATAAGAAGATTAGGATTGTGTTTTGTATTCCTCTCTGAAATGATTTGTAGCACTGCTCCCAGTGGGCATTTGATTTGAAGTGTCACTTGATGTTTAAATATTGATGCTGATCATCAACATGCAAGAAAATTGCATTTATTTAAATTCCGACTGTGTTTGGATGAAAACCTCTGGGTAAACAGAATCATAATCATTTTGATGCGAAACAGCAATTACTTTAGTGAGGTGACAGTCAGGTGTTCACTTTAGATTTGATAGTCAGTTTATTTCATCCATCCATCCATCCATCCATCCATCCATCCATCCTCATTTGCTTATCCAATTCAGGATCATTTATCTCTGCTACCATAGGGCAAGAAGCGGGATACACCCTGGACAGGTTTCCATCTGTCACAGCACTAACACAGAGGGACTGACAACCATTTGCACTCACATTCACACCCCTGGGCAATTAAGAATCACCAGTTAACCTAACCCCACTAACTGCATGTCATTGGACTGTGGGAGGAAGCCAGAGTACCCGAAGAGAACATGCAAACTCCAGACAGAAAGGTCCCGGCCAGATGGTGGATTCAAACCCAGGACCTTGTTGCTGTGAGGCAGCAGTGCTCGCCACACCAGTGATATCTGCAATACTGTCGAAGAAAGTCAACAAATGTTTCACATTTCCTTGGTGGATGCCAGAATGGATCCTCACAGCAAAAAAAAAGAAAGAAAAGAAATTCCTGGGTTTGAATCGTGGCAAGGCCTCCTGCTTTAAAAGTAAATCATTCTGCCTATTTTGGTGCAGAAAGCTCTTGGAATAGAGATGATAAGTGTCAGAGCTTCATTTCCCAGTTATGCACATAGTTTTCACCCTCAAAGAACATCTGATGTTGGCTTCACTTTACAGAAGCGGGATATCTGAACTGCTTCAGAACAGAAAAAGGCACCTCCCCTTCAGGAAAGCGCTTATCTGGTTATTACAGCAGGATGTGGGATGTGGACTGTGAACTGGACATCTTTAGTATGAATGTGCACAACTGTGGAAAAGTAAAGCAGGGCAGCGCTGAGAGAGTCATGCATACTCAGCAGAACCCTGCATTACTACAGTATCTGTGTCACTGGCCGTGGTTTGCCATGATGACACATCGTGATGATGTAGGATGGCCAAGTAATGGTGCTAGATTTTTTTTTTTTGCCTTCCCTGTGTGGCAGCAGTGACCACCGAGAAGGCTGAGGCTCAGCGTTGCAGGTTAATGATTTCCCTTCAGTGAACTGCATGTGGAATAATCCTGTAAAAGAGAAGAATAGCAAAGCGCAACCCCCCCTCAGGTCTTCTCCTCCTCCTCTTCCTCTTTTCCCTGCCTCCCTATTCCATCCCTGGCTCAGTCTGTCTCCCCCGTGTTCTCCATCCCTCCCTGCATCCTCATTGTGTCTGTAGCATCTGCTGGTGCTCGCCGGTGTCAGAGCGGGGGTGGGGACTCTTCTGACACCGCTGTGCGTGTCTGTGTGCATTATGAAAGGCAAATACAGAGTGTGGGTGTTTGCATGACCATGCGCCTGCAAGCCTCACTGTATTGGTAATGGCTTGAGATGTGATTCTAGAGATAATGCATGCCTAGTGCCTGCTTATTAAGCCCAGAGTGTGTGCAAATGTGGACACAGAGGGAGGAAAGAAATGCAAAACAAAAAAAAGGGGTGAAAAAAAGCAGTTTGCTTCTCCTGCTTGTCTGCCACACCCGGCCTTCTTGCTTCCTCCTCCCACCTTCATTCCTTCCTTTTTTCTCTATGTCTATCTCTTTCTCTCTCTCTCTCTCTCTCTCTCTCTCTCTCTCTCTCTCTCTCTCTCTCTCTCTCTCTCTCTCTCACACCCACACACACACACTCCTCCTCCTCCCCTGCCAACATCTAGTCCCATTAATGTTTTTCAAAGTCTTTTGGAAATGTGCCACAGTGGAGCTTTTTTTTTTCTTTCTTTCTTGCATGGGTTAAAGTCACTAATGAGGGTGTGTGGCCTACGAGAGAGCAGACTGAACACACACATACGCACGCAAGCAGCTTGGTGTC